>NC_083869.1:87012000-87313500 GCF_032452875.1 Bos javanicus
ATGGCCTACCTTTTGTTGATATTTTTTCCATCCAAAATATTTAGTGATAACTTTTGGTTTGATAATGATCTACTTATTGAAAAAAAATGTCAGTTCTTAAGCCTCTAGCTTCACATGCTAAGTATATATATCATAAGATTTAACTTGTGGTGGCCAACTATAGGGTTTAGAATAAAAGTCATAATTTAAGAAAATAAAAACCACATAACTATGTATTGTGACATGTCAGGATTTACTACTTATGGCAGTGGTACCCCATTCCAGTACTTTTGCCTAGAAAATCCCATGGATGGAGGAGCCTGGTAGGCTGCAGTCCATGGGGTAGCTAGAGTCGGACACGACTGAGCGACTTCCCTTTCACTTTTCACTTTCATGCATTGGAGAAGGAAATGGCAACCCACTCCAGTGTTCTTGCCTGGAGAATCCCAGGGACGGGAAAGCCTGGTGGACTGCTGTCTATGGGGTCGCACAGAGTTGGACACAACTGAAGCGACTTAGCAGCAGCAGCAGCAGCAGTAATAAACATGACTTCCCATTATCTAGGTAGAACAACAAACTCAGGATAGTTTTTTAAATCAGAAAATGTCCTTATATAAATCCCATTGATGTATTCATTGATCTTCTAGAGAACCTATTTATAAGCCATTATTTCTGATATGATCTCCAAAAGAATTAAAGGAAGATTCAAAATCGACCATGAACACTGAAGTTTGTTCTGTTTGAAACATCTGATATGATGGAAACTACTGAAAATCTAATAGGCAACAGAAGAAATGTGGGTTTCCTAATACTTAAAATCTCATGAAAGAGAGATAAGGAAAGAAAAATAAGAGCTTATGTAAATCCATGGAGTTGGTCAACAGAACCACAGCCACAGTGGATGTGAATACAGTAATGAAGCAAACACAGGGCCAGTTTGTCCCAGAAAAACATGCAAAACCGTTAAAAGGCAGAGTTTGCCTTTTAAGCAAATGTGACAACAGGCAAAACATCAAGAAATAGCTAATTAAGAAACTTAACTCGGTAAAGCTTTTTGAATGTTCAGATACCTGAATTATTCTCTAAGCAAACCCATGAGAAGTTAGGGGACAAAAAATTAGGGAGGAAAAGGAAAGTCAACTTATTTTTAGCAATAAAATTGTATTTAAAATGTTTCCTAAATTACACTTTTCATATTTACTTTATACACATCTAGGTGATTCATCTAAGGAAAACAGATTTAATCTAATATTATTGCAATGGAACATTATATTATCTGGCAATGTCATTAAAAAAAAAAACATATATAGTGAATTACATTAGGCTACATTCAATATCTTCTGAAACTCAGTTCCATGAAATTAATCTGATTTTTTCAAGCTGGTCAGAATACATAGCAACAACAATATGTGTTTCTTTTTATTATCATAAACTCTATAATAGCAGGCCTCCCATTTGCTTGGCTTTGAAAGGATGTGTAAGCAAGACGCAAAACACCTAGGGCCTTGTTTTGTCCCCTTAAGATGCTTTGGAATTTGTTGGTTGATTTAAGACCTGAAGTTGGCCCATGAGAACCAATTTTTGCTCATTAATAGCCTGGGACATGAATTACCTTCTGACCTTTTGTCTCCCCTATGGCCTAATATGCCTTGACTTGCTAGACTTTTCTGATTCAAACCAGACAACTTGGGTATGAACATTTTACTCAGAACATTGCTTAATTAACACAAAAGTGCTGGTAAAATTGACCAATGTTGCTTTTCTGAGTATTGTCAACATATTGAATCCATCTTATATGTGTTTTTAGCAATTTTAGTTTGGGGCAAATGCAATCCTCCATTCCTCACTTCCATGCTTTTGCTTAGGCAAAACCTCTTTGTCACTATTTCTCATTCTTCCCAAGGAAGGTTGAGGTCATGTATAAGGTCTCTTTGGTTAGGGCTTCTGAATGTTTTCTACATAGCTCCTCTATTAGTCCTTCTTTCTTTCTTATTTCTTGTTCTGTGACTTCGTTCCTTCTCGTTCTCCCATTGCTACTTTATTGGCAAGTTCACTCCTTTTGACTTCATCATATTGTATGTCTTCCTATACTAAGATTAGCTGATACAAAGGTGAACAAGACATACACCTGTTACTCTCAAGGAACTTACAGTCTTACAAGGGAGAGATAAAGGTAGATAGGAAATTACATGGTAGTGCCAAAGTTGTCAATACATGGTAGGAACACGTATGTGTGGCTGACAGGAGTACCGAGTTAATCAATTAGCAGTAGGAATTTAATCAAAAAGATCAGGATGAGAGAAGAATTTAGGATTAGCATGAGATAGCAGAGATGTAAGAAACAAGGGATACCAGTGAGTGGGAAAAATTATAACAAGTGCCACAAAAAGAGAATTTAGGATTAGCATGAGATAGCAGAGATGTAAGAAACAAGGGATACCAGTGAGTGGGAAAAATTATAACAAGTGCCACAAAAAGAGAATCAGAGCACTATGAGAGATATGAAGTTCTTCCTAAGAGATGTAATTGCTGGAAGGACTGTGGAGATGGTGGCCGAGTGGAAAGGGGAGAGCCTTAGAAGTCGTGCCTCTTGGAATTGTCAACTTTGAAGATATATTGATTCTGTGTTTCAGAGGATGAAGTAGGGTATATAAGAACATAACAGTTATAAGCATTGCATCTGGAGTGATATGGCTATGTCCTGTGACTTTTAGCAAACTGACTGTTCTGATACTTATGCTCTTTTCTGTAAACTGGAGAAAATAATAGTGCTGAACTCAGTGTTATTTTTAGGATTAGATGAGATACTTCATGTAAAGTGCTTAAGTATAGTTCCTTGTGCATTATATATTCTAAAAAAATTACCTGTTTATCATCGTATTCTGCCTTAGTATACTAAAAGGTATCTAAACTGGTATTTTCAAATTGTGGGTTGTAATTATGAGGGCTGTAAATATGTAATTATAAAATAATAAATTTATCAATTTAAAGAAATAAGTAAAATAAAGTATATGAGAAGCATTTTCTACAGTAAAGATATTATTAAAAAAAATTTTTTTAGCCACGAACATGTGTGTGTATTGCTGTGTGTGTGTGTGTGTGTGTGCACGTGCTTATACAGGATCATACTCATAAATATTTAGAGACCACTGCACTATATGAATGCCAGATGGATAATAGATTGGATCATGATTTATACAATTAATTGGTTTGCCAACTCTCGCTCTGAGAAGGGGATACCAGTCTATCCATTAATGAAACCAAGGTCATGTGCAGTTTCTCCAGGGTTCAGTGTTTGCATGAGTGAAAATAACAGTGGTCAGTAACTTTGCTGTTCCTGATGCAAGTGTTTTGGGATCTCAAAAACTGTCCTTCCTTCCATCTTAGAGAATTTTAATGTCCCTGCTGGGATCCCTACTATGTAGACCCTCTTCTATATCCTTTGGATAAAGAATGATAGATTTATTGAAAAGTGTCTATTCCTACTCTTTTTATAATCAGTATTTAAAATTACAGAAGATATCAGTATTGACACCCAAAAGTTCTATATTGGGCACATCATTGATTTATCAGAATGAAATATAGACATATACTGATATGAATTACTCAGATACAAGATTATCCAAGTATTCATCTCAGAATGCTAGTTGAGAAAGCACCCTAATCAGACAACCTATAAGTAAAAAGAGAGATCCTGAGTTGAAGATAAGAGGAAATGTGTGAATTGTGCAGAACATACACTTTAATCTAAACAGTGTCTAAGAATGCATAAAATTTTATAGAATAAAACTTAAAGGACAGATAAAATTTCATGGAATAAAAGTGATAATACTGCAAAAAGAAGCTTAATTATAGCCTGGTGTTATCAGCACTAAATAACATTCGAAAAACCTGAGTGAATGGGCTTAGAAAGGAGGGTAAATAAATGTATTATAAAGTTCTCATCATATTGGGAGATGTGGAAAAGCATCTTGGTCATTGGAAGAAAGATACCTTTGCTGAAGATGCAAGGTTGGTGGTGTTTAGCATATGGATATCAGATCAGATCAGTCGCTGAGTCGTGTCCGACTCTTTGCAACCCCATGAATCGCAGCACGCCAGGCCTCCCTGTCCATCACCAACTCCCGGAGTTCACTCAGACTCATGTCCATCGAGTCAGTGATGCCATCCAGCCATCTCATCCTCTGTCATCCCCTTCTCCTGCCCCCAATTCCTCCCAGCATCAGAGTCTTTTCCAATGAGTCAACTCTTTGCATGAGGTGGCCAAAGTACTGGAGTTTCAGCTTTAGCATCACTCCTTCCAAAGAAATCCCAGGGCTGATCTCCTTCAGAATGGACTGGTTGGATCTCCTTGCAGTCCAAGGGACTCTCAAGAGTCTTCTCCAACACCACAGTTCAAAAGCATCAATTCTTCGGTGCTCAGCCTTCTTCACAGTCCAACTCTCACATCCAAACATGACCACAGGAAAAACCATAGCCTAGACTAGACGAACCTTTGTTGGCAAAGTAATGTCTCTGCTTTTCAATATGCTATCTAGGTCGGTCATAACTTTCCTTCCAAGGAGTAAGTGTCTTTTAATTTCATGGCTGCAGTCACCATCTGTAGTGATTTTGGAGCCCAGAAAAATAGTCTGACACTGTTTCCACTGTTTCCCCATCTATTTCCCATGAAGTGATGGGACCAGATGTCATGATCTTCATTTTCTGAATGTTGAGCTTTAAGCCAACTTTTTCACTCTCCACTTTCACTTTCATCAAGAGGCTTTTGAGTTCCTCTTCACTTTCTGCCATACGGGTGGTGTCATCTGCATATCTGAGGTTATTGATATTTCTCCCAGCAATCTTGATTCCAGCTTGTGTTTCTTCCAGTCCAGTGTTTCTCATGATGTACTCTGCATACAAGTTAAATAAGCAAGGTGACAATATACAGCCTTGACATACTCCTTTTCCTATTTGGAACCAGTCTGTTGTTCCATATCAAGTTCTAACTGTTGCTTCCTGACCTGCATACAAATTTCTCAAGAGGCAGATCAGGTGGTCTGGTATTCCCATCTCTTTCAGAATTGTCCACAGTTTCTTGTGATCCACACAGTCAAAGGCTTTGGCATAGTCAATAAAGCAGAAATAGATGCTTTTCTGGAACTCTCTTGCTTTTTCCATGATCCAGCAGATGTTGGCAATTTGATCTCTGGTTCTTCTGCCTTTTCTAAAACCAGCTTGAACATCAGGAAGTTCACAGTTCACATATTGCTGAAGCCTGGCTTGGAGAACTTTGAGCATTACTTTACTAGCGTGTGAGATGAGTGCAATTGTATGGTAGGTTGAGCATTCTTTGGCATTGCCTTTCTTTGGGATTGGAATGAAAACTGACCTTTTCCAGTCCTGTGGCCACTGCTGAGTTTTCCAAATTTGCTGGCATATTGAGTGCAGCACTTTCACAGCATCATCTTTCAGAATTTGAAATAGCTCCACTAAAATTACATCACCTCCACTAGCTTTGTTCGTAGTGATGCTTTCTAAGGCCCACTTGACTTCACATTCCAGGATGTCTGGCTTGAGGTCAGTGATCACACCATCATGATTATCTTGGTCATGAAGATCTTTTTTGTACAGTTCTTCTGTGTATTCTTGCCATCTCTTCTTAATATCTTCTGCTTCTGTTAGGTCCATACCATTTCTGTCCTTTATCGAGCCCATCTTTGCATGAAATGTTCCCTTGGTGTCTCTAATTTTCTTGAAGAGATCTCTAGTCTTTCCCATTCTGTTGTTTTCCTCTATTTCTTTGCATTGATCGCTGAAGAAGGCTTTCTTATCTCTTCTTGCTTTCTTTGGAACTCTGCCTTCAGATGCTTATATCTTTCCTTTTCTCCTTGCTTTTCACTTTCTTTTCACAGCTATTTGTAAGGCCTCCCCAGTATTCATTAAACAGTGAAATTAAAGGAACAGAACATATCAAATCTACTGATCACACTGGCAAAAAAATTAAAGCAAAAAGGGCACAAGAGTAAGGGCCATGAAACCAGATAGCCTGGGTTTAAATCTCTGTTTTTTTTTTTTCCAGTGACAAACTGTATATCCTTGATATATTTCCTTAATCCCACTGAGGCTCTGTTTAAGAGTGTGCAAGTATTGCCGTTTAAATTCCTACTCAGAAGTTTCAAAATAAAGGGCATTATTATACATTTCTCTTCTTTTAAAGATTTTTTTTTTATGTGGACCATTTTAAAAGTCTTTATTGAATTTGTTACAGTACTGTTTTTGTTTTATGGTTTGCTTTTTTGCCAAGAGGCATGTGGGATTATAGCTCCCCAATCAGGGATTGAACCTACAACCCTGCATTGGAAGGTGAAGTCTTAACCACTGCACCATCCAGCTCTGATAAATTTGAGCCATCTGAGAAATCATCTGGTGATATCTTTTAAAAGCAAAATCATCCATATAGAACCTCCAAACCAGCATCACCACTCATAGAAATCTATTCCACAGGAATAAAAGACAATGTGTAAGGATATGTGTACAAGGGAAATTAGTTTGTAGTAGTGTTTGAAACAAGAAACAAGTAGCCTGAAACAAGCAAGTAACAAGTAGCCTGTTCCCATCCCCATACCCAAACTGGAAATAAACTGAATACCTATCACTCGAGAAGTATGGAAAAATTTCTGCTATATTTTTATGATGAAGTATTACACAGCCATTAAAAATCAATTTGATGTACATCCGTTAACTTGAAGAAATTTCTGCTATGTACTATTGTGTGGGGATAAGAAAATTTCAGAATACTTGTATAATATGCACGTGCATCTTTGTAAGCAATTACATGAACAGAAAGACTTGTAAGAAGTGTTCAGACCAGGTAGCCTCAGCTACCACAGTGGTGACGCTGTCATTTTGGAAGGGTGGGAGAGGAAAGAAGAAAAGAACAAGATGGTCAAAAAGGAAAGTGGTGCCATACGGGTAAAATTACACATCTGAGCAGGCTCAGCCATTTAAACAAGCAAGGAAGGGTGCTTCCGAAATGTTATTGGTGGCCAAGTCAGAGGTGTGGGTTTTCAGGTCACTTTTGCCTCCTTTTTTTTTCTTTTATTTGTTGTCTGTGTATTTTATACAATAAAAAAGTTTTATCAATGAAAAAATTAAAACCAAAAGAGAATGGGACATTAGGTAGGAGGGACACAGAAAGAGAGAAAGCTTATGTAGATTTTTAAAGAGGGATTTGGCTATAAAAGTGACAGAAGTGATGTCAAGCTAGAGTCAAACACAGGTGTCAGTGGAAGTTTGGTTAACATGGAGTCATCAGCATGAATTTGATGCTCAGGGTAATGACTTTGCAGAGGGGGAGAATTTGAAGATTCAGATGAAGAGGAAATAACAGAAAGAGAGACTTACTGGAAAAGGTAAGAAGGTATGACAGTGTGGAATCCCTGACCTTTGGCAAGAGGAAGGACACATCCTTAATCATGAGGATCTGGAAGCAGTAGTGGAGTGCGGAGAGAAAAGGACAGGGAGAGAGAAGAAACAGGAAAATTTGGAGTTGAAAAGATGGGGGCATTCCCAGCTGATGGCTTCTATCCTCTCATGACATTTGAGGAGTCTATAACTTGCTGGGAGTGGCCCAGAAGGAAATATGATGAAAGCTTCAGTGATCAGAGGGATGAGAGAGGGAAACGCAGAATTATCCGACAGAGAGTAATGTGTGTGTCCTCTGTTTTCTGGACTCTGCCTTCATGTTCTGGCCATGCTGGACCAACACACATTATTGTGATCTACTCCAAGCAGTGGCAAGAGTGACTCCATTTTGGATATAAGCTAAAGCAAGAATGCTTCCATTGTGCAGAAGTATGGACACCATGGCACTTCCTATATAATACTATTTAGCACCAAATGGGCTTCCCTAGTACTCAGCTGGTAAAGAATTTACCTGCAATGCAGGAGACTGTAGTTTGATTCGTAGGTGGGGAAGATCCCCTGGAATGTATAGGCTACCCACTCCAGTATTCTTGGGTTTGCCTGGTGGCTCAGATAGTAAAGAATCTGCCTGCAGTACTGGAGACCTGGGTTTGATCCTTGGATTGGGAAGATCCCCTGGCAACTCACTCTAGTATTCTTGCCTGGACAGAGGAGCCTGGTGGGCTACAGTCTATGGGGTCACAAAGAGTCATATGTGACTGAGCGACTAAGCATAGCACAACACCAACATACTATGGTATGTGCTACAATAGAAGCAGTCAAGAAATACAAGCAACATGGCTGCTGTTACAGGCGCAAGAAACCAACCCACAACTGAAAAATATTTATTGAACACCCTTTTTATATGTAGAGTTGTGGGAAATAAAAACATTTAAGATACAGAACTGCTCATCAAAAATCACAGGAGGGGGACTGCCTGGCACTCCTGTGGTTAGGGCTTCATGTTTACACTGCAGGGAGCACAGGTTATCCCAGTTCTGGGAACTAAAATCTGGCATGTTGTGTGACATGGCACCCCTAAAATCACTTGAGAACACACTACTATACATAAAATAGATAAACCAAAAGACTTAATGTACAGCACAGAGAAATACATTCAAAACCTTATAATAACCTATACTATAACTTATAATAACTTATTATATAACATAATAACCTATAATGTAAAAGAAAGAATATGTATATATGTATATCTATAAGAACTGAATCACTTTGCTATATACCCTAATCATTGTAAATAACTATTCTTTAATAAAAATAAAATAATAACAAAAAGTCACAAAACAATTAGAAAATAATCAGGTGGGAAAAGAACTTCACTCATATGTGATCACTTTTTTCATCATGACTCTGATTTCATGGGGAAGCAATAATAGTATGAGTCTAGGGGAAAAGTAGTTAAAAGAAATCTGTGATCCAGCCTTATCCTGGAATATAAGACAGAGAGTTTGCATCTTTGTTCCCTGTACTTTGATGATTCTCATTCCCCTAAGTTATAAAGACTTAGATCTGAATCTATGAAGGGACATAACTGGTTTCAGAACCTACTAGAAAGGGCTACTCACCCTGGCTTATCCTATACCTCTAATGTGTACCCCGCCAAAGAAAGCCAGATATTTTTCTTTCTAGTAATTGTCTACCACGTTCTGCTAATTCCAATTTTTCTTTTGTCTCTTCACACTGTACCATACCCAAAGTGCCTTCTATTTTATTACACAAATTTTATTCTCTCTCTGTTAAGTATGTGTGCTTTTGCTCTAGCTGCCCAAACAAGGAACCAGCTAGTATCATCTCTCCTAGTAGATGGTTCTCTAAACATAGAAAACTCTTCATTTTCAGCTTCCCAGAGACTCTAACAAGAGTCAATTCTGTTTTCTGAACCTTTCTGGTTGTAACAATGTGCACCATATGGCCTCAACAAACACTTCTTAGTGATGCCTAATTTTTTTGCAGCCAGCTTTCCCTCTTGAATGTATGTACTTGATGTGATTTTGCATATGCTTCTTTTCTATAATGATCCAGATTCTTTGCTCTTCTGTTATATTCTTTCACCATTGCTTCAAGGTCTTTAGTGTAAGCAAAAGATGACGGTGTCATCTACATATTTGAGGTGTCTCTGGTCCTTGAGTCCTTTTTCTTTATCTGTAGAAACCTTGAAAGTTTTCTCAAGGCAGGAGGTGAAGAGTCTTAGTGAGATACCACCTATTAATTCTACACTACAAACTGACCTTTACCACCCAATTTTCGAGTTAAATGTGACTGTATCATTTGTGAAAATATGTTTGGGGCACTTACCATGTGGATCTTCTATTGCTTCATTTGCAGGGCTTCCAACAAAGCATCAGTTTCCATTAAGTCAAATTTTTTTTCGAGTCCCCCGAAAGCCATGCAAAGCGACTTGTTTGCTGTCTGTTGTTCAGCCTGCTCTGCAGTTTGAAAGGAAATAAAAAATAATGCCCACTTTAACCACCTATATATTCTGGGTTACATCAGTTGTTACATGCTGTTTATTGTCTATAAAAGAGGAGTATCTCAAATTGAACTTCTGGGCCACAGATAGTATTAATCAAATGATTATTTAAGAAGCAACAGTCATAGATGAATAAATGTCGACTAACGGAATTGCCATACTTTGACATTGATTCAGCCAATACTGTCACCCAATTCAAAGTACAAGCATGACAAAAGAGAAAATAATAAATAGAAGCTATGTGAATATCGGAAACTCTATACAGACCATGAAATACAGACACAACTATGTCAAGGAAGACTCTGCACACACCGTCTCAGACATGTAAGTTCAGAATTTCCTCTGGGTCAGAGGATCTGCTCTGAGCTGCCTTTACCATATCTTTTGTTCTCTCCCTCCCACCTCCTGTCTCCTTCCTCCCTTCCTTCCCTCCTTCCTACCCATCTCCCACTTTGCTTTTTTGCTTTTTTTTTTCTTCCTTCCTTATTGCCTTCCTCTCATTTTGGTAAGGACTTTATGACAAAAATCTGTGTATGGATGGTTCAAAATGGAATATTATAGGCAGAGGCTGTAGAAAGAATCTTTGTTATCTATGGCTGAGTAACACATTACTCCAAAACAGCAGGTTAAAACAACAAATTTTTGTTACCTCATTTTTTCTATGGATTAATAATCTGAGTGCTGTTTAGCTGGAAGATTTTGACTCAATTCTCTCAGGAAGGGGTTGGGGCTCAGCCAGCCGAGGACAAGGGCAGAATCCGCTTTCAGTTTCGTTTAACTGGTGACTGGCAGATTTTAGTTCCTCACTACATGAACCACTCTACAGGGTGACCTCATGATGTGGCAACTGGTTTCCCTACTGTGAGTGCTCCAGGAGGGAGTGAGAAAACCCCAAATGGAAGACACAGTCTTTATCTAACCTAATATCAGAAGTGACAACCTTTCAGTTCCACCATACTCATTACAAGTGAGTCAGACAGTTCTGATTGCACTCAAGGACAGGTCGCATAATGTCAGGGGTTGGGGGCTATTTAGGGCTATTTAGAGGCTTTGACCACAATGTCCAAAGTTTTCTTTTGCTTCCCCACTCCTCTTTTCCCTTAAAATGAAATTTAAATTTAATTTTTATATCTCCTGAAGTTAAAAGCAGAAGCCACTACTTGTTCCCATTTTGGTGCATTTGCAAATTTAGTGCTTTTAACAGGTGGGTGATTTTCTTCCTAACCCTAACTGTGTTTCATCTTTTAAAATTAAAATACTACCTATACATCAAGTTGACCTATCTATCATAATTTCTTTTATTAATTTGCCAGTGTATCTCCAGTGTCTAGCATAATGTCTTGTGCCCAACTGATGCTCAGTAGATACTTGCTAAATGGATGAACTATGCCAACTCCTTCAAGAACCATTACCAATGACCTTTTTCCATTGTGATCTCCCCTTCCACCAATCTCTTTGTGCTTTGAGAGGGAGTATGGTTAAATACACTGTCTCTGGAAATAGATTTTCTACATTCCTATCCTAATTCTGCCCTTTACTGTCCTCGGGGAAACTACTGAAACTCTCTGTGCTTCACTTTCTTTACCTGTAAATTGTAGTTCTGGGAGTTAAATTGAGATAACACATGAAAAGCTTAGTGTTTATACATAGCTGATACATTGATTATTTCCTCAATTATTTCTCACTACTCAAGTATCTTTGGAGAAGGCAATGGCACCCCACTCCAGTACTCTTGCCTGGAAAATCCCATGGATGGAGGAGCCTGGTGGGCTGCAGTCCATGAGGTCGTGAAGAGTGGGACACGACTGAGTGACTTCACTTACAATTTTCACTTTCATGCATTGGAGAAAGAAATGGAAACCCACTCCAGTGTTCTTGCCTGGAGAATCCCAGGGATGGGGAGGCTGGTGGGCTGCCGTCTATAGGATCGCACAAAGTCGGACACGACTGAAGCGACTTAGCAGCAGCAGCAGCACTCAAGTATTTTTCATTACTTGATTATTCTCTTTATATTTCTACTATGAAGCCATGTATTATTGTTGTTTATCAATGGATGAGTGATCTCATTGTGGTTGTTCTGACATACTTATCCCAGCAAGTGGAATCCCAGAACAATTGCAATGGGTTCACTCATCCATCTCCTTCCTCTGCACTGTGATTTCCTTAAAACTGTAACCTTGTTTGATTTGTCTGAGTGTCATCAGGATAAGACTGACATACAGATACTTTTTAACATGTATGTATTTGTTGGACTTCAGACTAAGTAAGTATGAGGAGAAATGGCCACTTTACTTTTTTTTTTTTACTTTTTTGCAACTTTTAAGATTCCAGAGGTAAGCACCTTTTATAAAGATGCTCAAAAATTTTTTGAATTGATTTGGATTAAGTGCATATTCTGTCCCTTTAATTCTGCCAATATTTTTTCCTGAAGTCATAGTGGTTTAACACAGTGAAACCAGACCTTCTACCACATAATATTCTAAGTTGCCATGAACATTTTTTAGATCAAGGTAGGATATACCTTGAAGTAAATAAATAAAACAGATTCATCATGTGTATCTTTGGTTTTGATTCCTTATTTTCCTTGGGGCAATACTAATTTCCCTGTAGTCTCAGGGACACAGCATAATGATTCTTTTTAGAACATTTTTTGTTAACCCAAAATACATAATTGCTATTTTTTTCTGATAGATGATAGTGGTTGAATATTAGTGAACAGGAAATAAACTATAAAGATGCTGTTCCAGACAGATACAAATAAGGGCGAGAATTAATGGTATATTAAATCCCTTGAACAGAGGAGCCTGGCGGGCTACAGGCCATGGGGTCACAAGGAGTTGTACATGACTGAGTGACTAAACAATAACAACACTATTTTCTATAACAGGTTTCTCTGAATCCATTTTTTTTCCCAATGCAAGAATTATTCCAAATCTATACTTTGGAGAATGAAAGCCTTGAGGGGCTGGTACATGATGGTGAGCTTGATTATGTATATAATAGGATAAAAATGAATGGAATTCAAAGATGTAACCAGGAGAGAAACAGCATCCAATTATTTACTTGCAGTGTTTTAAAATAAAAGAGAAAGTAACAGCTAAACAAAAACTAAGCTATTCATTGTATTGTAAGTATGCATGCTAAAGAGCCTCGTTGGATGTTGCATTTAGAAATTGCTTAGATGTTGAATCCATTAAAATTTTTCATTGTTCAATTAATAGCTTCTCTGATGGCTCAGATGGTCAAGCATCTGCCTGCAATGCCAGAGACCTGGGTTTGATCACTGGGTTGGGAAGATCCCCTGGAGAAGGAAATGGCAACCCACTCCAGTACTCTTGCCTGGAAAATTCCATGGACGGAAGAGCCTGGTAGGCTACAGTCCATGGGGTCACAAAGAGTTGGATAGGACTGAGCGACTTCACTTTCACTTTCAATTAGTGCTTTTTGAGAAGGGAGTTCCGGTGAAAAATCAAACAAGAGATTTGCCTAGGTATTCAAGAAAACATGGGATCAACTTTTAAAATAACTCATTTTACTAAAATGTAAAGTATAAATTTCCCATTTGGAGTCAGTTTCTACCAGCTGTCTTTTAAGTATTTATGATTATAGCATCAAGAAAGCTAAAAATGAATAAAGTAGCATGATTCACTTTCTATAAGTTATTTCAAAGATTATAGACTTTCATCTGAGATTTGTGCTAGGAACACATTTTACTTTTGATCATTATGAATATGTTCAGACTTACAATTAAAATTTTGAAAAATGCTGATGATATATGAAAGAAGAAAATAATGGTATAATGCTCTGTATGTTTTTAGCAATAGGAAAATCACATCATTAACTATTTTCATTTATACAAAATGCACTCTAAAGTTCTACCCTTAGAATCATCCCAATACTATTTCAGATCAGTGTACTTGGTATCATTCGAGTGTTCAGATAACCTTGAATCTATTGATGACCTGGAAATCTAAAGAAGTTGAAGAAAGAAGGATGCTTAAAACATTTCAAAGAGACATGTGTAGCAGATTAATGCTAAATAAAACTTAAAGAAAGTAATTATCCATATAGAAAGTTAAGAGAAAGAAAAGGAGAAAAATATTTAAATGAGGCACCTGCTGTCAGTCCTAAGCCATGATATCAAATGATGAAGTATGTTTACAATCTTTCTCTCATCAGCTGAAAAGAAAGGCTGCTCCTTCGTCCTTCCTCTACGAGATTTCACTGTGGTGCCACCAAGTGCTTTTCCTCTCAGAATGCACTCACCTTGTGTCCCGTTCCTTCAGGAATCATTGCAGAATTTGGTTGGACATTGTGGACATTGATCAATTTATTCCATTATATTAGCAATGCAGAGAAGTTAAAATACTTATCCTTTAAAGAGACGTTTTGGAAAGGATGCTTAGGCTGGAAGCTTCTAATCCTGTGAGAGTAAGCATTGAGGAAGCCTTTCTTCACCTTTCTGGCAAACTAGCCTGAGCAACTTGAGACCTCATTGTATCACATGAAGTGAAGTGAAGAGAAAAGTCGTTCAGTCATGTCCAATTTCTTTGAGATGCCATGGACTGTAGCCCACCAGTCTCCTCTGTCCATGGAATTCTTCAGGCAAGAATGCTAGAGAGAGTTGCCATTTCCTTCTCCACACAGCACTATTGAGAGACGGTAAAGTATCAGGTTTTAGAAAAATGAAATATTTTGAGTCCTTACATGAGAATCCTAAGGAGAGTTCTATTGTTTTAGAAAAATAGAATGTAAGATGTATGGGTAAAAATTGATCCTTTTTATCAGTAGTCATTGATTCTATAAATGTTAGTAGAATCAGTATCAGATACTCCAGTGTTCTTGATCAGACTACTCTAAGTGAAAAAATAATATAAATACAATCAAAATTGTGTTTAAAAATAGAATAGGTACCATTTCAAGCCAGTCAGAATGGCTGCTATCCAAAAGTCTACAAGCAATAAATGCTGGAGAGGGTGTGGAGAAAAGGAAACCCTCTTACACTGTTGGTAGGAATGCAAACTAGTACAGCCACTATGGAGAACAGTGTGGAGATTCCTTAAAAAACTGGAAATAGAACTGCCTTATGACCCAGAAATCCCACTGCTGGGCATACACACTGAGGAAACCAGAAGGGAAAGAGACACGTGTACCCCGATGTTCATCGCAGCACTGTTTATAATAGCCAGGACATGGAAGCAACCTAGATGTCCATCCGCAGATGAATGGATAAGAAAGCTGTGGTACATATACACAATGGAGTATTACTCAGCCATTAAAAAGAATACATTTGAATCAGTTCTAATGAGGTGGATGAAACTGGAGCCTATTATACAGAGTGAAGTAAGCCAGAAAGAAAAACAGCAATATAGTATCCTAACGCATATATATGGAATTTAGAAAGATGGTAATGATAACCCTGTATGTGAGACAGCAAAAGAGACACAGATGTATAGAACAGTCTTCTGGACTCTGTGGGAGAGGGAGAGGGTGGGACGATTTGGGGGAATGGCACTGAAATGTGTATAATATCATATAAAAAATGAATTGCCAGTCCAGGTTTGATACAGGATGCTTGGGGCTGGTGCACTGGGATGACTCGGAGGGATGGTATGGGGAGGGAGGTGGGAGGGGGTTCAGGATGGGGAACACGTGTACGCCCGTGTCGGATTCATGTTGAACCACCCGTGGTGGATGCATGTTGATGCATGGCAAAACCAATACAATATTGTAAAGTTAAAAAAAAAATTGTAAAGTAAATAGCCACCAATTAAAATAAATAAATTTAAATTAAAAAAATAGAATATGGACTCTTTCTGCTTTCTGCATTGTTTTTAGCTTGCATTTAATTTTTGAGTACAATAAACATTTGGTGGACTAAGTATGCATAAGGGGCTTCCCAGGTGGCACTAGTGGTCAAGAACCTACCTGCCAGTGTAGGAGATATAAGACACTCAGGTTGGATCTCTGGGTTGGGAAGATGGCCTGGAGGAATGCCTGGCAACCACTCGAGTATTCTTGCCTGGAGAATCCCATGGACAGAGGAGCCTGGTGGGCTATAGTCTATAGGGTCACAAAGAGTCTTACATGACTGAAGTGACTTAGCACACATGCACGCACGCAAATATGCACTGCTACGGCTACTGCTAAGTCATTTCAGTCGTGTCCGACTTTGTGTGACCCCATAGACGGCAGCCCACCAGGCTCCCCATCCCTGGGTTTCTCCAGGCAAGAACACTGGAGTGGGTTGCCATTTCCTTCTCCAGTGCATGAAAGTGAAAAGTGAAAGTGAAGTCGCTCAGTTGTGTCTGACTCTTAGCGACCCCATGGACTGCAGCCTACCAGGCTCCTCCATCCATGGGATTTTCCAGGCAAGAGTACTGGAGTGGGATGCCATTGCCTTCTCCGGCAAGTATGCACAACCAGGACTAATCATATTTTTGAAGAGAAACTGTTGTTATCTAAATTTTCAGGCCTATATCAGAAATGTTAACATAGGTTAAAGATGTTATGAGCTACAAATTGAGTCTGATTAATAAGGTCTTTCCCACCAGCGAATGTTAAATTCTAAGCACTGGCATTTTTCTTTGTTTATATTTTTGGCTTTTGGTTAAAATCTGGAACTAAGATAGTGTAGAAACAGCCTTATTTCAGTTAATATTGTAGAAATAGCAAGTTTTTCTTTAATGTCTTTTGGGTTTACAAATTTTCTTGTATTAGACATTTTAAGTATCAGATATAGATTGAATGATTTGACAAGGAGTGATCTGTACTCATCTAAGGCTTTGTTCCAGTGAGCCCAGATGGTTTGATAACGTGCTACTTGCCCGACACTTGGAGGCTGTGACGTTTGCCCTTGCAGCATCTCTGCTGGAAGCTCGTGGCTGCACACAGCTGTTCCCTACAATCTTTACTGTCTCCCAGGTGCTACTGGAAAGTGATGATGTTTTGATACAAATCTTGATTTGGCCTCCAAAATATAAAAATTTCAAGTTATTGGTTGCTGTTAGGTATTCAAGAGTCTTCTATTGCTGCAGGGAGGGTAGTGAAATGTTGGATATGAGCACAGATTTTGGAGTCAGAGGTTTGGATCACTAGCTATAAATTGATTAACTGCTCTGAGCCACAGTATTTTCATCTGTAAAGTGGAAATTTGGGATAATTGTATGCATCTTATAGGGTTGCAGAGGGGAGTACATTTGGTGATGGATGGAAAATGCTGAATCCACAGCTTAGTTTATTGTAGACACTCAATATTCCTTTTCCTCTCCTGGAGTCTGAGAGCCAGATTAACTCACTGTGAGCCCTTAGTTGGGTATCCTGTTCTCATGAGTCTTCTAGGCTTTGCTCTTCAGGGAGCAATATAGATAGCATTGTAAATGCTTAGTAAATAGGGATAAACTAACACTGATCTCAAGACAAAATATGGGATAGATATATGTGTATACCATATATATGAGAGACTTCATAACATATGGCTCATGCAGTTATAGAGGCTAAGAAGTCTCATGATCTGCCATCTGCAATTTGGAGACCCAGAAAAGCTGGTGGTGTAGCTTCAAGGTTGGAAAGTTTAGGCAGTCTGAAGGCCTGTAAACCAGGATCCCCAAGAGCAGGAAAAGATAGATGTTCCAGCTCAAAAAGTCAGAGAGAGAGTGAAAGAGAATGAAAGAGTGAGAATTCAACCTTCCTCTGCCTTTTTGTTCTATTCAGGCCCTTAGTAGATTGAATGATGCCCACCCACATTGGGCAGGATCATCTGCTTAATTCAGTTTGCCAATTCAAATAATATTCTCGTCCAGAAACACTCTCACAGACATACCCAGAATTAATGTTTAACTAGATATCTGGCTGGGGCTTCTCAGATGGCTCAAAGGTAAATTATCCTCCTGTCAAGCAGGAGGTGAAGGTTCAATCCCTGGGTTGGGAAGATACTGTGGAGAAGGAAATGGCAACTCACTCCAGTATTCTTGCCTGGGAAATCCCAAGGACAGAGGAGCCTGGCAGGCTACAGTCCGTGGGGTCACAAAAGAGTCAGACGTGACTTAGTGACTAAACAGCAGCAGAAGCAGCAGCTATCTGGTATCCCATGACCCAGTCAAGTTGACACATAAATTTAACCATCAGTCTGCAAAGAGCAAATGTTGTATCAATTTACATTATCATCAGCAGAGTATGACAGCGCCATTTCCTAAAATGCTCACTGACATGGGATATTTTAAATAATTTAAAAATATATATAGTCATGACTGTGGAGAGAGGTGCAATTTTTTTAGGCAAAAAAATTGTATCTTGTTATTATGGCTAATATATGTGAAAGATTTTGGTTTCTATTTTGTGAATTCACTATTAGTTTGGAAAAGATTTTTAATATCATTATTATATTGAAGTATTTTAAATTATATCCCTAGAGGCTTCCCTGGTGGCTCAGACAGTAAAGAATCTATCCGCAATGTGGTGACCTGGCTTTGATCCCTGGGCGGGAAGATCCCCTGGAGGAGGGCATGGCAAACCACTGCGGTATTCTTCCCTGGAGAATCCCCATGGACAGAGAAGCCTGGTGGGCTATAGTCCATGAGGTCACAAAGAGTCGGACACGACTGAGTGACTAAGCACAGCACAGATTTCGAGGACAAAATAGATACTGAGTTTTACTAAATATTTGTTTATTCTCTATTTAGATGTTTTCTCTCTCTTGATCTTATTTTTTAAAAGCACCTATAAATATTTGCTTGTGCTTAGTTTGTGTCTATTCAAACTGGAGTGCAGCAGCCATAATCTAGTTCCTCAAGGGTCTTGTACAGTTGGGTTTTATGAAATGAAGTTTTTTACTTATCAGATTTCAGTTTCATTCTCTGAATATTCAAATACATTTGTCAACTGCTTTTAGAGAAGAGACTGTGAAAGGATGATGATAAATCTGGAAATATAATTCTGATTTTTTGAAACAGAAAATTGTGATACAAAGTGCAGGGGTCCAGGAGTTCCAACTCTAAACCCTGTAAGAATCACCAAGGGGAAGTAACAAAATACCCAAGCCTCAGGCCTGCCCCAGATTGACTACGAATTTATAGAAGAGCTAAGATTTTATTTTGTCAAATCTTCCCAGGTTATCTCACGGGCAACCAGGATTGAAAAACGGCTAAGGTAAGTGGATGCAGACTCAAAGACTAACTCTGCCCCTACCCAGCTGTGGCATCTCAGTCAAATTATCCAAAATGCCAGGGCCTTCAGAGAGATAAGATGAAGGTAAAGAGCTATTGAAATCCAAGCTCTTTACCTGTTCTACAAGAAACCAGTACTTCCATGATACATGACTGTCTACAGCCTGATGGCATCCGGAAGAAATGTTAACATTGCAGGTACACGTCTATGTATTTGATGGAGCATATTTGTGTGGTTTATATACAGAGTATATCATTTGAAATTAAAATAGAGGAAGTTTTAAGTGATTTCACTTCAGGGTCCTTGCTAAAGGCCGGGTAACGCTGCCAGTTCTTCTGTGAGAATTACAGATTAGCAAAGTGAGAATTGTAGCAGTTTGGCTGTAAAGATATTAAAAAGTCTAGTAAGTTTAAGTTATTTTCACTCCAGGAAAACTATAATCACTTGAAAGATCGAAGAACAAGAGTGAAATTTAAAATAGGATTACATGTTCACAAATCACTGGTAAAGAAGACATTGATGATTGTTTACCTGTTTTTCTTTATACTAATGGGCTAATATCTTTATATTAAAACCAATTTGCAGATAGCTACTATAAATTCTTTAACCTTATAAGATTTAAAAACTTCACTTGACAGACATTTTGGTGTAGGTGGTGTTGTAGGGAAATCATCTCATTTCATACCAAGAATAG
Organism: Bos javanicus; assembly: GCF_032452875.1. Taxonomy (NCBI): domain Eukaryota; kingdom Metazoa; phylum Chordata; class Mammalia; order Artiodactyla; family Bovidae; genus Bos; species Bos javanicus. The sequence continues at coordinate 87,031,776 of NC_083869.1, forward strand.
CTTTTCTTTTATTGAGATATCAATGTATTATTGGACCTAAGTGTTAAAATGTCACTGAGTAACTTCTCTGTCTAGTTCTCAAGATCTGAGCAAATACACTATTCGCAAGTAATCTTTTGCATAGATATTCCAGAATTGAGAGTTTGCTGACCAAACAACTCAAAAAGAAACACATTATAACATAACATTTCAAAGTAGAGCTTAAAAAAAGCCTAGCAGTTAGGAGTGTCCATATGTCTGAATTTCTGTGTTGATGTGAGTTGATGTAAGTTTGCATGGCCTTATTATTTAATCTTTGTAGATGTGCATCATTATTAAGTTTTTATGCAACAACTGTTCCTGTATTGACTCAACCAGTACAAGAGGCGGAGATACTGGAAGTGGCACAGATTTCCTGATCCAACTCTTAAAGGGATGTTTGTGAGGGAAGAAACATGAAAGATGGAAGAACCCAGGTTTCTCATGAAATTTAAATTGTATAAATTCATATACTAAAATTCCTGCTTTTAGCTCCCCTGTTTTACCGGTATATTTTCTAAACTAGGGCAAGTCAGCTAAAATTCATAATTTATAAACAGTCTGTGGAAAAATTAGTGAATTATTTACAACACTTTTGAAAAATGTGTTTGTATCTTATACAAAAATTAGCTAGTCTGTTAATCACAGTGGTGCCACAAATATGCTGGAAATTAGGACTTGCAAAAGTGAGTTTTGAAAAAGAAAAAAAAAATCCTGTAACTCAATCTGAGATTGGAAAACCAAACTGATTCTGAATGGTCTATTTAAACAAGTGCCAATTATTGAATAATTCTCTGACCTAAACAGAAAGTTATTGTATATGGAAAGATTTTTTTTTTCTCTTGGAGTGCTTTATTCCAGATGCCCTCTCAAATTGTTTTTAATTCTCTGTGGGCAGTAGATAACTAAACCTACAGAATGTAGTAATGGCAAGGAGGAAGCAATCACGTTGGCCACTTCTAGTTAAGAGTCATGGAAAAGGCATCTGTTATATATGAATTGCAGACTATAAGGACTTTGACAGTTCATAGACCAGACCTAATTTATTAAACTAAGTTTCTAATATAAACAGTAATTTGTTTCAGGCACTGACACTGCAGGTCTGGATTATGTGAACCAAATATAAAGAACTTTATTTCCCTTTTGGAAAGTGTGTGCCTTTCGAGCACTGAACGAAAATAATCTAATATGTCATAATAGTAAATATGATGAACATGGCCCACCTTCCTGAGCATGGGGCTGATTCACACTCTCTCCTTTTCAAATTTTCCGGAGGTTATTTTAAAAGTACTGAGATATGGTTTATAAACTTCAAAGCACACCTGTGTGTTATATTCCAAAGGGTGAGAAAATAGTGAGCCTACTTAGAGAGGTTCAAACTTTCCTGCACTTTAAATTTGAGATGTAGTTCGGTTTGATTGCCAAAAGCATTCTCACTACAAAATCAACTGATCAGAAAAATATAAAGATTTCTTTCAACCATTTTGGGTTATTTTGCAGACAATATTTGATGGAATAAGAATCCTGAAATTTACATATAAAAAAGTCTGGTTGCTTGAAAAAGATTATGGACTAAATAAAGCTTTATTTCAAGACTTTTGAAGATACACTTCAAATAGGTCAAATAACATGTGGCTATATTTTGAAGTGCTGTTTGTGAAAGCACTAACATATATTCTCATATTCACCCAACACCCCTTATTAAATTGTTTATATGCTGCCAATTCCTATGTAAGGCAGGAAAGAATCTACAAATTCTTATTTTTTTCTTGTTTTAAAGGGCAGCATATTAGCTAGGATGATTTTGGCTGCAAGTAACAAACTCATTTTTAAATATGGTTAAAACATAAAGGGCATTTTATTATCTTATAAGAAATAAATTGGATGGAACTTCTGTGACTGGTTTAATTCAGTGACTTTCTTCTCGTGTCACACTAAACGTTGCCCAAAGTAAGAGAGGGTGAGTTTCTGTGATGTTTCCCTATGTAAGGAAGAAGAAAACTTTTCCTGTAATCTTAAATCAGACTCACAGGTCTGTGGCTGGGTCTGCAGCCACGCCTGTGTTGACCATGGACAGAATAATGGAATTACCCTGATGGATGAAACTAATCGCCATTCTACTACCAACCACGAACGATAAGGTTATTGATACCTAACAAAATTGGGGTACATTTAACAAGGAAGTGGGGGAAATTACCATTAGGTAGGTAAGGAGTACTGTCTGCCAAAGGTAGGAATAGGAAATAGAATTAGTTTAGTTCTAATATTTGAACAATAGATGGTCCTCATGAAAGTCTCTACAATATAGACACGAATCTGGAAAGAACTGCTTTTGTATTTTTCTGTGACACATTCTATATAATGTAAATAGAAATCTTTGTAGTATAATACATATAATCGTAAAGTGAAATTCCAGGAGACACAGCGTGATATAATTGGACTGAAATATTTAGAGCATTTTGGTTGAACTGACTCTGCAGTTGATCCCGAATAAGATTAGTTTTTTTCAGGCCGTTGTGGTTTATGCAGCCTAGAATTGACACACCTTTGACTGAATACAAGTAACCAATAGGTTGTTTTCATGTTTCAGAAAGCCATCTGATTTTTATCCCCTACCTAATCACTTCCTTGTCAGGGGTAATGTTAACTTTGTATGGACAAAATGACAGAGAGATGGGAGAGGGAGATAAAGAGGGAGAAAGGGAAGGGAAGAGAGTGCAAGCAATGTCGGAGGATCCAGGTGTTGGGCACAGTGAGTCATTCAAGGTTCCTTTATTTTACTATGTTAGGTGGTAGATATTTTTGTGCTTGCTTGTAACACGTCAATTTAAATAACTTTCCTTTAAAAAAAATGTTAGGTTCAAGGTACAACTTGAACTCAGATATAATACATCTGAGACTTCTCTGGTAGTCCATTGGTTAAGATTTCACCTTCCTATTAGGGGGTGCAGGTTTGATCTCTGATTGGGGAGCTAAGATCCCACATGCCTCCTGGCCAAAACACCAAAAAACATAAAACAGAAGCAATATTGTAACAAGTTCAATAAAGACTTTAAAAATCCACATTAAAAAATCTTAAAAAATATATAAAACATCTGATGTGTTTTAAAAATTTTATTTTTTTTTCCTTAGGAAGTGCCTCTCCTTACAGATAATGACAGTGATCTATTGGTTAATCGCTACACTACCTTAGGGTCTTGAAACAATAGCTTAACAGAATTATGACCTTCAGGCAATAAATGTTGACCTACTAGAACTACAAGGAGCAATACTAATACTAGGTATTTCTTTCTGTAGCACAGAAATTATATGCCTTTCATCTCGGAAATTATTTTAAAAGGGTAAGAGAGATATAGACAGAAAAAAGGAAAAAAAAAAAAAACGCTGCTCTAATCAAAAACAGACACTAACTTAGGGAACAACTTTAAACAGAGAGATGATATCTAGAAAATAGCTTCAACTGTTTTCCCCAGCTATACTAGAAATAGCACTGGTCCATCTGTTAGTTTTAGAGTAGTGACTCACCTGGCCATTGATCTGATTCTGCCCATAAATATGCTGCGTCCATGAGATATGATGCACAAAACAAGGAAACTGGAAAACATACAAACAAACAACAACAAAAACAAATCCAGTCTTATTTTACAGCTGCACAGGTTTTTGGGTTTAGATGTGCATGTTTACATATGCAGGCAATTACTTGGGGAAGGCACATTAGTTATACATAGGTTTGTAATTCTTAAGACTAAAATTTGCTTTGGTTGAGGTTATTACTGCTTTTTGTTTGTAAGAACTTGTTTGTTTCTTTAAACTGTAACTTTGAATATTGTCTTTGGATTGAAAAGTTCGGCATAATAGCATCCATCTAGAGAAAAGTTAATCTCGGGTTTAAATCAGTCAGGAACTCACACTAAAATAAGCTCGTGTAAAATATCAATTTATTCAGATGTCTCTCTGTTTCCCCACCCCCTAATATTCTTCTTCCCTTGTAATAGCATTATAAGAGAAATTTGTTTAGAAAGAAGCACTTTACTTGGAGTCAGGGCACTTGAATTCTTGCTCTGCCATCTCCTTGATTTTTACTTCCATTCATGCTTTATTTATTTATGATCCACACTGATGTCATTTTGGACCCGAGACAGCCTGTTTCCGTTTCCTCATCTGTAGCAATAAGACTGATTCTTAGATGCTCAGATTCCTGTTTATGGACTAATGATCTTTGTTTTGCATGCTATGCTTAGAATCAGGAGAATTTTTAGCATTTCAATGGAAGAATTTCAATTACAGGTTCGTTCTTACTGCTAAGCAGCTACAAGGGTGTTCAGTTGGTGAAATGAGGGGCACCTGTCCTGAGTGTGATTTTTCTAATTAGAACAGCTCATTTCGAATATAGATTTTCTAAAACCTCATTTCAAATATAGATTTGCTAAAACCAAGTAATTGCGGATGTAGAATTCCACCTGCAAAAAATTCTAAATTTGAAAATTTTCTGTGCATTTGTTTAGCAGTGAATTTGGTTGAAACGAAAGTAAATTCTCTAAATTCACTATGGTGTTCTTATTAGAATGCTTTTAATTGAGCTTCTTTTTGCTTCTGTATTATTTCTGGATTCAGTGTAAAACTGTCAAAGGAATTTAAAAAGTTTGGTGTTTGCATTGCTTGTTTTCTTTGAGAGAGCCAAAAACAAGATAAATTTTTAGGGTTATACAAGTTGTGAATTTAAGTTAAATAAACCTTTAATGTACAAACTTTTGAAGGTATCCATTTAAATCGATATTTTAAAAAATTCCACTTCTTAGTTTTAAGACATTATTATTTTAAAATAAGGGAATTAAGATAGTTCTGATATATCTTTAAGCACATGATTCCTTTATTTTTTCACTGAATCTCAAACAAAATGAGTAATCATTATTGCCCATTAGTTGCTGCTTGGGACATAGAATTTAGTCAAACACAATGTAACTTTTATTTGTGATTATTTTTTAATTTTAATTGATTTTCAACTTTCTGATAGAGCATAAGAAACAGATGCAAATGATAAGGGAGATTGATCAATTATGTTTAAAAACTTTGGGGTCAATCACATCAAAAAGATAAAGAATCATTCCAAGTATGGAGGAGATTAAATATGATTTCTAAAGTTCCAAAAATTTATCTTCAATAAAATTTCTGTTAAGTTTTGCTTTTGTTTATATTTTATTTGGGATAATTGGTGTGTTTCTAATTTATTCTCACGAAAAACTATTTTTCCTTAAATCTGTTGTTCATCTTTTAAAATTACCCTAATAGCTATATATTTTCTTACCAATGATTATATTTTATCAGTTAGAAAAGTAGCTAAATATCAATATGTGGAACTTGATAAAATACCCTAAGTGTGGCAGGGTTGCTATTAGACTAATAGTCACCTCATAGTCTCAAGGAGCGAAAAATGATGTTAGTTCACCACTTATGGCTTGGCTTTTAAATCTTGGTAGTGGAATACCAGATTCTGGTGTGGATTTCAGTACTTCAGTCTGTCTCTACCTAACTTGATCTTTAGGGTTAATAGCCAGAAATGCTCAGCAGTTGCTTTGGGTCCCTGAGAGAGGACCTGGCAAAAGCAGGCCTTATTTTTTAGTGCCTTCCCCACCAACTCCTCTGCTACCTGGGCTTGCCCATCCTGTGCCCCACCAACTCCTCTGCTACCTGGGCTTGCCCATCCTGTGCCCTTGGGGTGCTGAGAGGTTGTTTCTAACTCATTCTTACAATGAATCTCTCCCTTACCCCATGCATTGTGCTTCCTGAACTGGGAGATGAACTAGGTAAATGGTGGTTATAGGGGTGAGAGTGGGTAGGGAACTGATTACACTTACTTCTTTGCAACAAACTGATTATCTAATTTTGAATATTATTTCCAGAGATAGCTTATAAAATAGGGCTTCCCTTGTAGCTCAGCTGGTAAAGAATCCTCAAGCAATGCAGGAGACCTGGGTTTGATTCCTGGGTTGTGAAGATCCCCTTGAGAAGGGAAAGGCTACCCACTCCACTATCCTGGCCTGGAGAATTCCATGGACTGTATCGTCCATATTATTTCTGGAGATAGCTTATAAAATGACACTAGTTTATGTATGTTATAGAGATCAGGATAGTAAAATAAAGAAAATATGGTACCATGGTCTGAATATCTCTATGTATTCAAGATCCATATGCTGAAGTCCTAACTCTGAAGGTGATTGTTTAAGAGGTGAGTGTGCGTTAAGTTGCTTCAGCCATGTTTGACTCTTTGTGACCCTATGGACTGTAGCCAGCCAGGCTCCTCTGTCCATGGGATTCTCCAGGCAAGAATACTGGAGCAGGTTTCCATGCCCTCCTCCAGAGGATCTTCCTGACCCAGGGGTCAAATCCGTGTCTCTTATGTCTCCTGCATTGGCAGCTGGGTTCTTTACCACTAGCGCCACTTAGAAATCCCCTGTATTGGGAAGTAAGGCCTTTGAAAGGTGATTTGATCATGAGGCCAGAGCCCTCATGATTAGGGTTAGTGCCTATATAGTAGAAACCCCAGAGAGCTAGCTGTCCCTTCTATTATGTGAGGACACTGGGAAAATGTGAGGTCTATCAACTGGGAAGTAGGTCCGTACCTGATATCTGCCTGTACCATGATCTTGAACTTTATAGCCACCAGAATTGTGAGAAATAAATGCTTATTGTTTATAAATTCACTCAGTTTATATTTTTGTTATAGCAGCTCAAATGGACTCAGACATATGGTAAATTATTTTGACTCTAATTCTTTAAAAAAATTTTTTAGGCATTTATATTTTGCAAATGGTGCTCTCTTTGAAACTTTGGGGAACAACCTATGTGGAATTTATCTTCTGGAAAGAAAAGTAGAATAGAAATGTGACCTTTCAAAATTAACAGCAATAGCAAAATGATTTCTGGATTGAAATGAGTGCTGGGTTTCTAGATACCTGTTTTGATTGTTCCAAAGCAGAGAAGAGAGGCTTAACTTTTTCCATTGCATTAAATATAGGGAAAAGGAGAGGAGTACAAAATAACAGGGCTATAACATAATATGATATAGACTAATATCTACTTTTTGGCAATGGATTTTTCTAGACCTTTTTTCCCAGAACACTGTAAATATGGCCACTCAGATTAACAGGGGTGTAATAGTGTCCATATGCTTAACCCAGCCTCCCTTATGCTCTCAGCATCTATGTATCCAGTGCACCTATAGTTCAGGGTCAGAAAGCTTTAGTGCACTCATAGGCCCAAGAAATTAATCTAAATGAGCCAAACGTGTTGAGTGCAAGCTGTAACCACATGGGGAACATGAGCTCCTTCTCAGCTGGGTACCGGTGACAGCTTTCTGTTGCCAAGTGGGAATGCAATTTTTGAGAGAAACCACAAGTTTGGATTTTATAGAAAAATACGGACTTTTCAATGTGAAATATAACAATTTTTAAGTGTTGACAATTGAGTATGGTTTAGAAAAAGGAAAAAATGAACCCACCTACCAGTTAGATGGAAGTAATGAGTTTGATAATTGAGATGTAGTCTGGCTGTTAAAAATGCTAACAATGATGGTGACCAGTCAGTTGACTAATATTTTTTAGATTTTCAATACCTAGAATTAACAGTACTAGTTTTTTTTTTTTAATATTCTAGTGCATGTTTTTAATGCATTGAAATATCAATGTTTTGTTAGAATAATACCACCATTATTTTGGCATTACAAATCTGAAACTTGAATCATTTGTATTTTAAGGAATATACAACACGAAATATTTTAAATAAGTTTACAAAGTGGTTTTCTGTACTTGCATAGCCTTCAGAAGGAGGAAGAAATATAATAATTAACAAAACAAAAATTTCTTTTGCAACAAAAATGTACACAGTCATAGTCTACTTCATAGATTTATAAACCACTGGAATATGTGTATTAAAATTACACAAATAACTACATCAGAATCTCTATGTAATATGACAACTGATGATTATAAAGTTAAACTGGAAATGCTTTTTTAAAAAAATTAAATTATATTTTGCTGCTAATACAATGACTACAGTGGTAGAATAGGTGTTTTAATATTAAATGAAATAGCGATTTATGGCACTGCTATTTGCTCTGTATTATAACCAACATATGTACTGAACAAATTATGGCTAATTTGAATGAATGGATACATTATGTACAAGTGAGGTTTAATTGGAAAATGTTACTAGTATGATTTTTTCCCTTGTCTTTTCCTTCTAGCGATTATAAATAAATAAATATATGTGTGTATGTATATATATATATATACATACATACACAGGGTATTATTCACTTCTTAAATGAACTCACATACTTTCACCTAAGTGGCCTATTGTAGATAAATATTCTAGTTAGCTTTCCTAAACCTTGCCTGAAATTTTGTAATTTCTATTTCCCTAGACAGACACATTTCCCTAACATCTACTATCTGAATAATTGAAATACATCTGAAGTGTATTTTTGTATGTATATGCTTTCAATATCCAGCAACCCATTTTCTCTTTGTAATTCACATAAAATTTTGTCATTTTTCTTGAAGCTTTAACTAGGTATTTCAGGTTGTAAGAATAGTGAAAGTGTTAGTTGCTCAGTCGTGCCCAACTCTTCGCAACCCCACGGATTATGTCCCACCAGGCTACTCTGTCCACGGAATTTTCCAGGCAAGAATGACTGGAGCGAGTCGTTCCCTTCTCCAGAGGATGTTCCTGACTCAAGGATCAAACCTGAGTCTCCCGCATTGCAGGCAATTACTTTACCGTCTGAGCCACCAGGGAAGCCCCTGTGAAAATAGTACATTATACCAAACAGTAGTAAGTTTCTTTGTGAAAATGAATTGTATAGGAGAAAATATAATACCAAAACAATAGTAATTATTAGGAAGAGAATGCAGTTCCATTTGTGGGGGGAAAAAGGGCTAAATCTTGGATCAGGCAGATTTAAGATTTTCTGATGCTCAGATTTTCTCAGGTGCTTAGCTGAGCTGCTCTGTACTTCATCTTTGAACTACAGAGCTCACTCCTGGCAGTTTTGACCAAATCTAGAGGTGAGTGTCAGCACATGGAAAAGCATGGAATGTTTGACATTTTTGAATAGACTCTAGTGCTTATGAATACTCTATTGTACTTTTACAAAGATTATTTATTTTGTAATTTATATATCTGCAATATGTTAATTATTTTGCTTTAAAACATCAGCATTGTTTACAGCTAAAATAGAAAAAACTAAGGTCAAAATAAACAGCTCTGTTATAAAGCAAATATCACTGTGATTTTTTTTTTAAATGTGTAAATCTCAAAGGGTTGCCTCCAGATTTTCAGAGCAAAAAGTGATACTGAACAAAAACTAGCAAACTGCAAAAAAAATGTAATCTAGCAATGTGTAAAAATTGCATTAGATTTAATAGAAGTCTTTCAATATTGACTAATACATCAGGCTAAACTCTCAATTAGCACTAAATATTTTATATATGCAAATGTAACACATCTGAGGCTAATTTGACATCAACATCACCAATAAGAAAACAGCCAACAGTTATAATTATTATGTTTAACACTTGCAGTGATATTGTAGAAGTAACATTTTTCATCATAGGTTTTATTAATTCCCTTCTTTGATCCAGTCCCCAATGACATTAAAATAATTATTTCTTATTACTGGGCAGTAGGAAAATAGACCACTTATAAGTCACAGAGAGTTTATACCTACTGGTTGCAAGTCCATTTTAGTGCTGATATACATGAATTAAAATGAATTAATTTTTATTTCTGACTCTTCCAGATGCTTAGTATGTGACCTTGGAAATGAAAAAGGCTGTGAGAATTTCAATAGAAACACCCAGAGCACTGCTGGTTATGCTGCTGCTCTGAAAGGTCATAGGCGGTATCTTCAGACAAGTCAGGCCAGGATGAAGCCATACATCCCACTTGTAGATGAGCATGGAGTTGAGGAAAAACAGAACTCCTCTCCTCTCTAGTTGGTGTGGAGGCTTCTGCTTATAGAGTACTGACCTGACATACAAAGTGTGGACATTTATGAATTGTTGCCTTAATGATTATTTTCCTTTAGAAAGTACCAGTGGAAAGTGGAATATTCTTAGATTGTCAATGACAAAGTGAGACCATTTAAGAGTTTCCTCTATTTTTAAAATATAAATTTATCTATTTTAATGGAGGCTAATTACTTTACAATATTGTATTGGTTTTGCCATACATCAACATGAATCTGCCACAGGTGTACATGTGTTCCCCATCCTGAACCCCCCTCCCACCTCCCTCCCCATACCATCCCTCTGGGTCATCACAGTGCACCAGCCCCAAGCATCCTGTATCAAGCATTGAACCTGGACTGGCAATTTGTTTCATATATGATATTATACCTGCTTCAATGCCATTCTCCCAAATCATCCCACCCTCTCCCTCTCCCACAGAGTCCAAAAGACTGTTCTATACATCAGTGTCTCTTTTGCTGTCTTGCATACAGGATTATCGTTACCATCTTTCTAAATGCCATATATATGTGTTAGGATACTGTATTGCTGTTTTTCTTTCTGGCTTACTTCATTCTGTATAATAGGCTCCAGTTTCATCCACCTCATTAGAACTGATTCAAATGTATTCTTTTTAATGGCTGAGTAATATTCCATTCTGTATATGTACCACAGCTTTCTTATCCATTCATCTGCTGATGACATCTAGGTTGCTTCCATGTCCTGGCTATTATAAACAGTTCTGTGATGAACAGTGGGGTACATGTGTCTCTTTCAATTCTGGTTTCCTCAGTGTGTATGCCCAGCAGTGGGATTGCTGGGTCATAAGGCAGGAAAAAGAATATGTCAAGACTGTATATTGTCACCCTGCTTATTTAACTTATATGCAGAGTACATCATGAGAAACGCTGGGCTGGAAGAAGCACAAACTGGAATCAAGATTGCCGGGAGAAATTCCAATCACCTCAGATATGCAGATGACACCACCCTTATGGCAGAAAGTGAAGAGGAACTCAAAAGCCTCTTGATGAAAGTGAAAGAGGAGAGTGAAAAAGTTGACTTAAGGCTCAACATTAAGAAAATGAAGATCATGACATCTGGTCCCATCACTTCATGGGAAATAGATGGGGAAACAGTGGAAACAGTGTCAGACTTTATTTTTCTGGGCTCCAAAATTACTGCAGATGGTGACTGCAGCCATGAAATTAAAAGACACTCCTTGGAAGGAAAGTTATGACCAACCTAGATAGCATATTCAAAAGCAGAGACATTACTTTGCCAACAAAGGTCCATCTAGTCAAGGCTATGGTTTTTTCAGTGGTCATGTATGGATGTGAGAGTTGGACTATGAAGAAGGCTGAGCGCTGAAGAATTGGTGCATTTGAATTGTGGTGTTGGAGAAGACTCTTGAGAGTCCCTTGGACTGCAAGGAGATCCAACCAGTCCATTCTAAAGGAAATCAGTCCTGGGTATTCTTTGGAAGGAATGATGCTAAAGCTGAAACTCCAGTACTTTGGCCACCTCATGTGAAGAGTTGACTCGTTGGAAAAGACTCTGATGCTGGAAGGGATTGGGGGCAGGAGAAAAGGGGGAGGACAGAGGATGAGATGGCTGGATGGCATCACCAACACAATGGACATGAGTTTGAGTGAACTCCAGGAGTTGGTGATGGACAGGGAGGCCTGGCGTGCTGCAATTCATGGGGTCGCAAAGAGTCAGACACGACTGACCAACTGAACTGAACTGAAGGCAGTTCTATTTCCAGTTTGTTAAGGAATCTCCACACTACTCTCCATAGTGGCTGTACTAGTTTGCATTCCCACCAACAGTATAAGAGAGTTCCCTTTTCTCCATACCCTCTCCAGCATTTATTGCTTGTAGACTCTTGGATAGCAGCAATTCTGACTGGCGTGAAATGGTACCTCATTGTGGTTTTGATTTGCATTTCTCTGATAATGAGTGATGTTGAGCATCTTTTCATGTGTTTGTTAGCCATCTGTATGTCTTCTTTGGAGAAATGTCTGTTTAGTTCTTTGGCCCATTTTTTGATTAGGTCATTTATTTTTCTGGAATTGAGCTGCAGGAGTTGCTTGTGTATTTTTGAGATTAGTTGTTTGTCAGTTGCTTCATTTGCTATTATTTTCTCCCATTCTGAAGGCTATACCTCAAAATAATACAAGTTATATATGACAAACCCACAGCAAACATTATCCTCAATGGTGAAAAATTGAAAGCATTTCCCCTAAAGTCAGGAACAAGACAAGGGTGCCTACCCTCACCACTACTATTCAACATAGTTTTGGAAGTTTTGGTCACAGCAATCAGAGCAGAAAAAGAAATAAAAGGAGTCCAAATTGGAAAAGAATAAGCAAAACTCTCACTGTTTGCATAAGACATGATCCTCTACATAGAAAACCCTAAAGACTCTACCAGAAAATTACTAGAGCTAATCAATGAATATAGTAAAGTTGCAGGATATAAAATCAACACACAGAAATCCCTTGCATTCCTATATACTAACAATGAGAAAACATAGAAATTAAGGAAACAATTCCATTCAGCATTGCAACAAAGAATAAAATACGTAGGAATATATTTACCTAAAGAAACTAAAGACCTATATATAGAAAACTATAGAACACTGGTGAAAGAAATCAAAGAGGACACTAATAGATGGAGAAATATCCATGTTCATGGATCAGAAGAATCAATATAGTGAAAATGAGTATACTACCCAAAGCAATCTATAGATTCAATGCAATCCCTATCAAGCTACCAATGGTATTTTTCACAGAGCTAGAACAAATAATTTCACAATTTGTATGGAAATACAAAAAACTTCGAATAGCCAAAGCAATCTTGAGAAAGAAGAATGGAACTGGAGGACTCAACCTGCCTGACTTCAGGCTCTACTACAAAGCCACAGTCATCAAGAGAGTATCGTACTGGCACAAAGACAGAAATATACATCAATGGAACAAAATAGAAAGCCCAGAGATAAAGCCACGCACCTATGGACACTTTATCTTTGACAAAGGAGGCAAGAATATACAATGGAGAAAAGACAATCTCTTTAACAAGTGGTGCTGGGAAAACTGGTCAACCACTTGTAAAAGGATGAAACTAGAACACTTTCTAACACCATACACAAAAATAAACTCAAAATGGGTTAACGATCTAAATGTAAGTCAGGAAACTATAAAGCTCCTAGAGGAGAACATAGGCAAAACACTCTCTGACATAAATCACAGCAGGATCCTCCACGACCCATCTCCCAGAATATTGGAAATAAAAGAAAAAATAAACAAATGGGACCTAATTAAAATGAAAAGCTTCTGCACAATAAGAGTTTCTTCTTATGCACATGGAATTTGCTGTCCTACAGGGTAGAGGGTGGCAGGGAAGAACTTTTGAATGTAGTGTGAGTAATGGAATACTGAAGGGCACTAAACTATGATTCAGAACCCCTTGGTTTTAGAGCCACCTCCTATACTTATTTGCCCTTTGTTCTTCCTTGAGCCTTGGTTTATTTTTTGATAAAAATGAGATTATGAATCCTTACTTTGCCTGTGTCATCACATTGCTATCAGGTTAAAGTGAAATATAGTATGTGAAAATTCTCTGAAAGCTTCTGAAAAACTACACAGATGTAAAGAATTATGATGAAAAAATAATAGTCTTCTGCCAACTTTTTGAGGCATTTTTCCTCTACTTTTAGAAAAAAATAATATCCATTTAATTTATGATTTTTTCTTTTAAAATAGTAAACCAATGTATTTTTTGAACCTGATAATCCCTAGTGTCTAATTGTATTCTGCTACTAGTAGATTAAGAGCTGGCCTGGCCAGTCAAGCATCAAAGTTATTATAAACCAGCTGTAGCTAGACTTAAAGATACAGCATGAGGAAGTCCCTACCACAAGGGAAGGAAAAACTTCTGTCCATTCCATCCTTAGAGGAATGTGGGAAGAACAAAGGAAGGTTGGGTAGGATAAGAAAATCATGTGATGAAGTCCTCATTACTCCTAGTTTTGAACAAGGGCAGAGTGCTGAAAAACTACTTGGAAAGATGTAAGAAAATGATAGAACACCAGAATGAATGATTCCATTTCCTAAGCATTCTTCTCAGTGCCATATGCAATGTAGCTTTGACAACTAGGGTAACTCTGGCAGAAGGAGGAGTTGGGGTGAGAGTTGAAGCTTCTCACATGGTGAACCTGCACATGGTCTTTAGGAGACAGAAGTGTAACTGTATAGAACCCTATTGAGGGTTGGGCAGGGGCAGTAATCAGGGATCAGGAAGAGGCATGGTCAGCCTTTAGCACCAGTGGTTACTATCCTATACTAAAAGGCCAACAGGAACTGGCACATCACCAAGGATGCAGGAATGACTGGGGCTCCTGAATAGACCCAAGAGGGGAAGAAAGTCTGTAGCCTGAGAACACTGCATAGCATCTTTGGTTTTTCTTTGGTCACTGTCATGATAACACATGACATCCTTGCTCTCAATATGGCAGCAATGGAAGATAGAAGAGAAAACATACATGTTTACCTATTCATCCAAAAATATCTTCTGAAGAAAGCAATTTAAGAAAAGTTGGAGATAAAATTAATGGGAAAGTTTTTATTGTCTCCACTACCTTCTTGTCTCACCTCCATCTAACAGGGTAGAGGCTTATGAGGAAGATAAATCTGTTACAGAAAAAAAGAAATTGCACAGTTTAAGAAAATGTGTTTCTCGTCTATGTGCACATTTGTTTCACTCCCATGCCATTTCTTGAGGTTTATCTTGTCAGTTGTTCCTGTTTGTTTTTCCCACAGGTGTTAAGACCATGATTTATGGTTACTTAACTTTTTTTAAAGACAAGTTTTTCAAATAAAGTTAAGATTTGCAATTAAAGTGAGAGGAAAGTATAGAGATTTACCATACACTCACTGCTTCTCTACAAGCATAGCTTCCACCATTATTAACATCATTCACCACAAAAGTACATTTTTTATCAAGGATGATTGCATTGACACAACATAATCACCCATATTTTATATTAAGGTTCACTCTTGGTGCTATATATTCTATGGATGTGGACTAACACATAATGACACATATTTATCCATATAACATCATATAGAATAGTTTACTGCCTTGAAAATCCTCTGTGCTCTGCCTATTTGTCCTTCCTGTCCATTGTGGTAACCACTGACCTTTTTATTGTCTACATAGTTTTGCCTTTTCCAGACTGTCATATAGTTGGCATCTTATAGTACAAATCTTACTTTTAAATGAATGCTTACCTAGTCTTTATTATGTGCTATGTACTGTTCTAAATGCTTTCCAAGTGGTAATTAATTTAATCCTCATAATAGCCCATTGCGTACTACTACGGTGCCCATTTTTCAGGTGAGAAAACTAAACTGAGGCACAAAGAAGTTAGTTTTGGAAAAACAAAAACAGAAAACATGGTTGTGCCAGCATTCCAACTCAGAAAATTTGGCCTCAGAATGTGGTATACCACATGACCTTTTCTTCATGCCTATTCAATCTCTTTAACTTTCTTAATCCCTTTAAGTTTAAAGCTCAAGGTAGATCAATATTGGTATTGGATAGTTTTGATTTGTACATATCCAGGAAATATTGAGTTCTTATGTGACCTCAAACATGCAGCCCTATGTTTGAGGGGCTCAAGTAGTATATAATATTTGCCCCAATAGGCCAAATGTTGGTTAGTAGTTGATTGTCATAAAACTCACCTATTAAAAGCCACTTATTACATTCTAATAAAAAATGCATGTAGAGTAAGTATGTGACTTGTAAGCACTTGTAAGTTTTTATTTGGTCATTTTACCAAGGTTTTGTTTTGATTTTCATTATTTACCTAGAATCTCTCCTGAGACACATGAAATACAGGTTTTACGTTCCATAAAATTAACATGGAATTGCAACAGAAGGATATTTCTCATAAGAAGAAAACTCCCTTGTGAAGAAATATACATGCTAAAAACAAAAATGTCAAAGAAAGTTTATACATTACCTTAACTCTGTGGCCATATGCATAATAATCTAAAATAATTTCTGTACATAATTATTTTTATCATACAGAATGCAAAATAATATCCAATTACTAGGAAGTTGAAAATGTTTTTAGGAAGTAAACTTGTAAACTTGGTGCTTATTTACTCAACAAGAGAAAAGAAATATTTTGCTTACAAATGTGAAAAATAGAGGGCTATTTTGACAGAATAGTCTTGGTTCATTTCCAAGACAAACTATTCAACATCACAGTAACCCAAGTCTATACCTTAACCACTAATGCTGAAGAAAATGAAGTTGAACAGTACTATGAAGACCTACAAGACCTTCTAAAACTAAGACCAAAAAAGATGTCCTTTTTATCATACAGGACTGGAAAGCAAAAGTAGGAAATCAAGAGATAACTGGAGTAACAAGCAGGTTTGGCTTTGGAGTACAAAATGAAGCAGGGCAAAGGCTAACAGTTTTGCCAAGAGAATGTGCTGGTCATAGCAAACAATGCAGATAACATCATTCTACTGGCAGAAAGTGAAGAGGAACTAAAGAGCCTCTTGATGAAGGTGAAAGAGGAGAATTATAAAGCTGGCTTCAGTTCAGTTCAGTTCAGTCACTCAGTCGTGTCCGACTCTGTGACCCCATGAACCGTAGCATGCCAGGCCTCCCTGACCTTCACCAACTCCTAGAGTCTACCCAAACTCGTGTCCATTGAGTTGGTGATGCCATCCAGCCATCTCACCCTCTGTCGTCCCCTTCTCCTCCTGCTCTCAATCTTTCCCAGCATCAGGGTCTTATCAAATGAGTCAGTTCTTTGCATCAGGTGGCCAAAGTATTGGAGTTTCAGCTTCGACATCAATTCTTCCAATGAATATTCAGGACTGATCTCCTTTAGGATGGACTGGTTGGATCTCCTTGCAGTCCAAGGGACTCTCAAGTGTCTTCTCCAACACCACAGTTCAAAAGCATCAATTCTTTGGTGCTCAGCTTTCTTTACAGTCCAACTCTCACATCCATACATGACCACTGGAAAAACCATAGCCTTGACTAGATAGACCTTTGCTGGCAAAGTAATGTCTCTGCTTTTTAATATGCTATCCAGGTTTGTTACAACTTTCCTTCCAAGGAGTAAGCGTCTTTTAATTTCACGGCTGCAATCACCATCTGCAGTGATTTTGGAGCCCCCCAAAATAAAGTCAGCCACAGTTTCCACTGTTTCCCCATCTATTTCCCATGAAGTGATGGGACTGGATGCCATGATCTTATTTTTCTGAAAGTTGAGCTTTAAGCCAACTTTTTTACTCTCCTCTTTCACTTTCATCAAGAGGCTCTTTAGTTCTTCTTCATTTTCTGCCATAAGGGTGGTGTCATCTGCATATCTGAGGTTATTGATATTTCTCCCGGCAATCTTGTACTTCTTCCAGCCAGCGTTTCTCATGATGTACTCTGCATAGAAGTTAAATAAGCAGTGACAATATACACCCTTGACGTACTCCTTTTCCTATTTGCAACCAGTCTGTTGTTCCATGTGCAGTTCTAACTTTTGCTTCCTGACCTGCTTACAGATTTTTCCAGAGGCAAGTCAGGTGGTCTGGTATTCCCATCTCTCTCAGAATTTTCCAGAGTTTATTGGGATCCACACAGTCAAAGGCTTTGGCATAGTCAATAAAGCAGAAATAGATGTTTTTCTGGAACTCTCTTGCTTTTTCAATGATCCAGTGGATGTTGGGAATTTGATCTCTGGTTCCTCTTTTTCTAAAACCAGCTTGAACATCAAGAAGTTCATGGTCCACATATTGTTGAAGCCTGGCCTGGAGAATTTTGAGCATTACTTTATTAGCATGTGAGATGAGTGCAATTGTGCAGTAGTTTGAGCATTCTTTGGCAATTAGACATTAAAGTCAAATAAAGAATAATACAATTGTCTTGATATATGATACTTATTATTAAATTTAAATAAATTAAATGGATAGGGAGCCTGGTCTTTAAATATTATGGTTAAACAGTAATTTCTTGTGTTTCACTTTATTTTAGATCCTGTTAATTAGAAGGCATTACTTGGTTGCTAATCCCTAACAACAGTAATTATCCCTTATACTAACAATAGGTGGATAAGCCTGAGAATGCAATTTTCCTCTTTAAATAGTGTTCCCGAGTATCAAAATCAAGGTTCAGTAGTCATTTAATAAAGGCTAAGTAATCCACATTAGATGGATTTAAAATGACAAAATGTGGTATGACATTTCATCTTTTCAGGTGTATAATTGTAATAGAAAGACCTGGTGGTTTTAATAAGATCAGGACTGTTGGTGGTTAAATACCTCATTTTTGCAAATGGGAGAAATTCCCCTAGATAGGAATAACAGACAGATTGTTCTGGGTTTAAAGTAGTCTAAGACAGATGACAGAATGGACAGATATGCGCTTCATTGAGACCAGGCACCTTAGGATGAGATAATTGCTGGTCTTTGCGTCCCTTCTGATGGAGGCTGTGACAGAGGCTCTATAAACTCATGAATGAAATCACCGTGTCAAATAGCCATGCTGCCAACATCCCAGCAGGGCCTTCCAGATCCAGTGCTTGTGTGCTCATCAGTTGGAAGGATAAGCTGTTAAATGGAATCTGCTCTTTGAAGCAAAATCCTTTTTTCCTTTGCTTTTTATAAAGTGTTAAAATGTTATAATATTTGACTCAAGTGAGAATTTAGTGTATGTTTTCATACATAAGTTTCAGGGTAGGATCTACAAGGATTCTGGTAAGGGCAAGACAGGGGTCTTAACTTCAATATGCTTGTATCAGAAGGGAAAATAAGGTAAGTAAATTCTAACAATAAGCATTTCATTCATTCATTCAATAGTTATTTCATGAGCCCCAGGATGTGCCTGGTAGCACTCTGTTGGCCAGAAATTTAGTGGTTAAAGAAGATCAAGTTCTCGTTTGGAGCTTTAACTTTGTGGAGGCTGTTAGCATGGACTTCGATAAAGACAAAGAGCTGGAATGAATCAAGGGGCAGAGAACTTGGAGCCATCTGGGAAGGGCAGGACTATTCATTTGAGTTAAACCAAGGGAATGAAAGACCACAGTGGTCAAAGTGATGGGGAAATAATGTGCAACAGACGCGGAAAAATAGGTTAGGACTATGTTGTTTAAACTCCAGATTAAAGAATTTAATAGGCAATAAGTAGTCATTGAATAATTTTGAGCAAAGTCACAAAATAAAAACACTTTAGGAAGGTTATTGTGGCAACAGATATAACATAGATGGAAGTGGAGAAATCAAGGGTGAGGTGACCACATAAAGAATTATTGCAATATTGGAAATTAGTGGTCATCAAGGCCTGATCTTGTGGAAGCAAAGTGAACAGAAATAAAGATAAAAAGTTAGAGTCTATGGGATGTTTTTGATGATCTGAAGCTTTGATAATTCTTTGAATTAATGCTTGATGCCAATATTATGGGTAGTATTATTGCCCTTTATGTATTCAATCAATATTCTCAATTTCTTTATAACTCATTTGGATTGTTTGCAGGTATCTGTAGCATTTCCAATTCCTGCTCTTTATCTGATTGCTATCAGAGAATTCTCCCTGTGAATCATTCTTTGCAGTGTTTGTGTTGCAGCTTTACTCTATGTTTTGGAAAAAGAATATACACTAAGATTTCTACCACTTAAAGACCTAATTCGGAGAAGGCAATGGCACCCCACTCCAGTACACTTTCCTGGAAAATCCCATGGATGGAGGAGCCTGGTGGGCTGCAGTCCATGGGGTTGCTAGGAGCCGGACACGACTGAGCGACTTCACTTTCTCTTTTCACTTTCATGTATTGGAGAAGGAAATGGCAACCCACTCCAGTGTTCTTTCCTGGAGAATCCCAGGGACGGGGAGCCTGGTGTGCTGCTGTCTCTGGGGTTGCACAGAGTCGGACACGACTGAAGTGACTTAGCATAGCAAAGACCTAATTAACCCTTATTGTAAATTTCTCACTATTTTCTACTTTTTTCCTAACTTTTTTCAATGTAAACTTGTGACATTCAGCTCATTCCTGTGGCGTGAGGGAAATTTTCCTGTGGATGTGAGAGGTGAGGAAGGGTCATGGAGTGGGGGGTGGGAAGAGGGTGCAAGACCGCCAGGCTGCCCAATGCTCTGGAGGCATCTCGCAGTTTCACAGAGGGATGGTGCATGCAGAAACATTCAGCTGTCTCTTGGAGTGGCACATTCTTGCTTTTTTTGTTTTTGTCTGTCTGTCTTTCCATCTTGTTGTCCTTCTTTTGTTCTTTCTTCCCCTTCCCTTCCTTCTTTAGTACACAACTAGAGTATAAGCATCTTAGACATGAAAATAATCGCTCTAGTCCAAACAGAGTCACATGCTTGGTTGCACAGTCATGTCTGACTCTTTGTGACCGCATGGATTGTAACACACCAGGCTCCTCTACCTGAACTTCAAATAGAGTAACAGACAAGTTTAATGAAGTTCAGGTGGCAGCAACAAAAGCAATTGCATTCACTACCGTTCTTCTCTCTAGTGTCTTTTGGTTTGCTTTCTTAAGGCTACAGATTCATAGAGTTCTCTACTATGTGTTTCAGTAGATAAACCATGAGCAGTTTTATTTACTCTTCTAGTGGACCCCAAGTATTTTTTGGTCACAGATCCACTTCTGGAGAAATATTTAGAGTACTCGATATCTGACCCCTAGATAAATGCATGTGTTTGTATTACTTAACTTTAAATAATAATATATTTTATACATGTAATGTAATAAATATAATAACATAAGAAAATGATATTTAAAATAATGATTAAGAAGAAATATATTAGTGTATCCTATGATAAATGTACTACTTACCTTCGGTAACATCTCAAAGCAAACTATAGCTTATAGTGAAGTTTATCATCAGCAGTAGTAAATATAAATCCATATTTCAAGTCGTCTTTTCTAAGGTGTTGGAGAAAGCAATGGCACCCCACTCCACTACTCTTGCCTGGAAAATCCCATGGACGGAGGAGCCTGGTAGGCTGCAGTCCATGGGGTCGCTAAGAGTCGGACACGACTGAGCGACTTCCCTTCCCTTTCTAAGGCAGCAAAAAATTGACCCTACATCATCTCAGATCTTGTTCATCCTTGCTTTTATCCCAAAGAGTGGTGGGTAAGCTCAGCAGAGGGAGAAAAGAAACGGTGCCTTTGTCTTTCTTCTGTGGTTTGCTTGTGCTTACTTTGTGCTATTTCCTTTGGTCCACAGTTTCTTTCCGATAATCTCTTATGCTGTTGTTATTTTTGACAAGGTTAGTTTATGTAAAATTTGATAATAAAATCTCTAAATTCAGTCTCTAAATCTCAGCCCACATACATCGCCATCCACTGGATTATGGTGATGGCTAACTAAAGGATTGTGTTTCTCTGTTATCCATTTCGATTTTCCCTTCTGAATATTGTGAATACCATAAGGTCCACACTACCCACCAAGAGAGACCAAACAAAAGCACTAGTATCAACCTGAATGTAAATATTAGTAAAGCTTTATTTCTTTCTCACATTTCTGTGAATAGTAAACATAAGTAAGCATTATAATAATAATCCTACTGTGCCATGTTGTTTGCGCTATCCATCTCCTGAGGTTTAACTCTCTTCAACCCACCTTACTTGCACATAGTTTGACTACATGTATATGATAATGCATTAGTTCTAAACATCTTTTGTCTGGAGAAGGAAATGACAACCCATTCTAGTATTCTTGCCTGGAGAATTCCATGGACAGAGAGGCCTTTTATGGACTTCCTTGGTGGTTCAGTGGTAAAGAACTTGCCTGCCAGTAAGGAGAGGTGGGTTTGATCCTTCTGCCAGGAAGATCCCCTGGAGAAGGAATTGGCAACCCACTCCAGTGTTCTTGCCTGGGAAATCCCATGAAGAGAAGACTGGCAGGCTGTAGTCCATGGAGTCACAAAAGACTTAGACACGACTTAGCAACTAAACAAATGTAACAGCAACAACAAATGTATTTTATACACTGTAGACATTCCCAAGATGATTTATTCTTTCCAGGATTCTATTCTGTTTTATAGTATAATCAGATTAGTTTTTCAAACTTAATTTAACACACACACACACACCTTTTCTATGCTACTGTTGCAATCAGCAGTCTGCAATGGGTAGCACTCAGCTTCTACTTCCCTGAAGCTGCCTTTTAGATGTTGACTGATTTCCTGAATATTTCTATTCCTTTTACGATAAAGACCACCAATACATCTTAAAATATATTTTTTTAACCTAGGCTATGTTGGTATGTTATGAGTTAGAATATTTTCCTTTCTTTCCAAATGACAGAATTTTGGTTTGTATCTATGAAAATAAACTCAATTTGGTAAAATACAGGGAACTAGTAGCAGAGGCTCATAAAAACAAACAAATTAACCAAATAAATATGTACAATTATCTTTGATTCAACAGTGTTTATGTAACATAAATGGGTATAATGGAAACATGCATAGATTCAGATTTCACATGTTGTTCAGCTTTGTAATCAGAGAAAAGAAAAAATGTACAATGGAAATACTGCATTGACCTAGGTTTTCATAAAGACATGAATCTGGTCTCTAAATAAGGATTCAAAGATTTAGTTTCTGTGATAGAGAAACTTTTATACGAATTCATATCCAGAGTGAAGAAGTTCATTTGCTTGAACATATTACCCAGGATTTTTTTTTTTTTTAATCTTGCTGTCTAAGTGGGTGGATAGAGAGAACATTCACTCCTTGGAAGATTTATTGTGACTTTTGGTGAAAAACTGTTAAATTTTAGATTTCTCTTAACTCTCCTTTATTTTCTGTGTAACTGAAATAAAAGATTCTGTTAATTAGTGATTTATTGCTCTACTTGCAAGATAGTAATAATAATTATTCTCACAGTTACAAGAGAAAAAAGTTCCAAATCCTCACACTTGACTGTTTTGTCTTCAGACAAAAAATAAGTTGCATAATGAGGTGTGTAACCATTAGTTTTATCAAGTAAATTCTGTTTCATACAGAATATAGACAATATTTTTGAATAAAGAAAAATTTTATATGAAACTAAGTAAGCAAGCCATCTAAGTGACCTAAACTATCTTACATTCAATACTTAACTGATTTTGAAACAAGCTAGTTTTTAGACTACAGTTTTTAGACTGAAGCATTGCTGCATCTTGATTACACTGTCCTAGTTCTAAAGGTGTTTTATACTACTTCCCTGTCCATTAGACAAAGACTATTGAATGTTCCATTACAAAGAATGAACATTTTTAACAGTTTTTCCTTAAATTAACATGACAGGTACTGCAGTGCAATGTTGTTAATCTTTTCCTAAAAGCTTAATGTTGCTATTTAGTTGTTTACTAATAAATCAAAGAAAACATTCCTTGTCATTTTAACTTAGACATAGATGGATGAATCTTCATTGTCTTTGGAGATGTAGAGAAGATCTTACAAGAGAAGTAATGATCAATTTCTTACAAAAAAAAAAGAAGCAGACACATATTCACATTGCTATGCATTGCTGAAAAGATACAAACTCACTGTACTTAAAGAAGATGAAATTAGAAGAAATCATGTGAGGGAAACTTCGTAAACTACAAAAGAGTAGTATAAATGTCGTTTTATTTATCTTCTCATCTTTGCATTTATTATTTGATCTTTTTGCTTGTTTGCTGCTTTCTGGAAGATCAACTAGAATAAAGCACTTCTTGGTAGTTTTGCAAGTTTTTGTTTAGTGTCTTTTTGATCACATTTCAGGCTTTTGTGTCCATTCCCTCTGGAGCTTTGTTTGTTTGTTTTAAAACTTTCATACAGGCCTATCTTCAGTTTCCTGAAGTTTTCTTTGATCTTAGTTAAAAATTACTCTGGTTGGGACTGATAATTTGGTATTGCAGGCTACTAGGAAATAAGATAATATGTACCTTTAGGCTAACAATTTTATTTTGTTTATTTTTGTATTTCCTCTCAGTGCTCTGTGGTAATAGAGGCTGAGCAAATACTAATGAGTGAGGGAGTGAATGAAACAAAGAAAGAATAGGCAATTTTGGAGGGCTGAATTATGAAACATCACCGAATATCTAAACTTAGGTTATCCTTTTTCAGGAGCATCTGAATTCTTCATAAAATTCTTGCTTTTTTTAATGGGTGATGACAAAATTGGAAATACAATATCTTTATCATATCAGACTAATATTTAGTCAGGTTTTGCTTTCGTTTTAGTGCTTCAGCTCTTGTTTTATGCCACAAAAACATATAAATTGGAAAGTCTGATTAAAACAGGAAAACTTGTCCTGAAGACTGTCTGTAGCTTGGTTTCTCCTAAAGGAGTTAATCTTTGAAACAGTCTTATAGAGTTGGTATTGGCTGATAAAGTTTTGGCCTGATAATTACATAATAAGCTGATGCCTTCCCAAGTCATTAAGTTTTTAGAATCTTTTTCAAAATTATGTTTATTGGGTTTCATAAAATGTTAATGTTAGTTATGAACTATTCAAAACCTCCAGGAATTTCAGCATTTCTCTGGTGTTCAAGAATCAAGAAGATTTAAAAGTAAACATATTGAGCAGAATAAGTAATACCCCAGACTAAGTATTTTCATCACTTTGAGCTATGTTATCATCTCTATTAATAGTAATTTATTGACAGTCTTTTGGCAGGATTAAGTAGTTGACAAAATTTAACTATTAGAGCAATTTTTGTAGAACTATACAAACTAGTTTAAGGAAAAAAACTATTAATAATGCAGAATAGAGGATCCAGTTTATTGGTAAGAAAGTCACAACAATTAGAAACATGTGAGAGGTTTTGAAGACTCTGATGCTGGGAGGGATTGGGGGCAGGAGGGGAAGGGGACGACAGAGGATGAGATGGTTGGATGGCATCACCGACTCTATGGGCATGAGTTTGAGTGAACTCCGGGAGTTGGTGATGGACAGGGAGGCCTGGCGTGTTGCAGAGTCAGACACGACTCAGTGACTGAACTGAACTGACTGAACTGAAAGGTTTTGATGGGCTTCTCAGGTGGCATTAGTGGTAAAGAACTCACCTGCCAATGCAGAAGACATAAGAGATGCAAGCTCAGTCCCTGGGTCTGGAAGATCCCCTGGAAGAGAGCACCAACCACTCCAGTATTGTTGACTGGAGAATCCCATGGACAGAGGATCTTGGTGGGCTGCAGTCCCTAGGGTTGCAAAGAGTCAGACGTGATGGAAGTAACTTAGCATGCACACATAAGAGGTTTTAATATATGTTTTAAAATGTTGTGCTTTCAGCTACAAGAAGTCTTGGTTAGTCCAGATCAGCTCCCAGATATTAATCTTGTTCCTCCTATTTCCTGACTCAGCAGCTCTTGGGATGGTGTGGGGTTGGATCAAATGGTAAAGCTTCTTAGGACCCAAAGAATGTATTCCTTGTGTCAATGAAGTGGATTCACCCTCTCCTTTAGAAATATCTAGTTTTTTTCCCTTTTTTAAAAAAAATTATATTTTAATTGAAGGATAGTTGCTTTACATAATTTTGTTGTTTACTGTCAAACCTCAACATGAGTGAGCCATAGGTATACATTTATCTAGTTTGATTTAAGTATTTGAGAATCAGAGAGGGCAGTTCAAAGGAAGGAGGGATTGGATGTGGCTGTCCTGCAACAAAAATGCTACCATGGGCAAGAGGGAGGGTCAGTGGGAACAGGGGAGCTGTCCATAGTGAGTGTAGGAAGAAATAATGTTTAACGTTATCTCTGAGGCCACTAGGAATACCATTTAAGCCTAGAAATTCATTTTGCCATAGGAAATCATTTCAAAGAAAACTTGTTCTCCCCATAAACTTGACCCTCTTTCTCCTTTTCTCCTGATCGTGCCCCCAGTATCCTTTTTACCAAGGCTAGACACTTTACAGTTTTTCTGGTCCTTCACTTTCTACCTTATCAACATCACCAAATATTCGTCAAGATCTGAAGACTGAATATGATGCACTCATTACTTCTTTTCCTTTATTTGGCCATCCCTCATCTAGTCTTTCCTTCCAGTGCTTCCTTATACTCTGAAAATCTAGCTTCTAAAACACTTTCAGACTTGTCTCCAAAAGCATAAACCCTACTGATGGCCTTCCTTGATGACAGAATAAAGTGGTCCAAGCTATACCTGAACTGACATACAAGGCTCTTCATGATCAGTTGATCAGTACTCTCATCATCTGTTATTTTCCATTACTCCTTCATGCCACTTTAACCATGAAGTTAAAATATAGGAATGCAAAAATATAGGAATTCAAGACCAGGGCATTGTGAATTTCACATTTAAAAACTTAGACCTATAGATGCCTGAGAACCTTGGAAGTTCTATCAGCTGGGAAATGAATGAGCAAAGCCCCTGCTTTCAGGTATATGCAAAATGTGGGTGTGAAGGGTAGACTGGACATATGAAAAGCTAGAGATGAGAAAACAAAACAAAAAAAAGATCTCCTGTGATAGGTAGGCGGACTCTACCATTAGTGCCAACTGGGAAGCCCTGATAGGTTGGCAAGAAGCCCTGAATTGGATAATCAGGAGGGCTGCGTTTTTGGAGTTGTGGCAGAGGAAGACTGAAAGGGTGTTTTGTTCTCAAAGTGTTGGCAAATCTTCCTGATATTTCCAGAATGGGTTATAGGAAGGACAGGGCATAGTGGATCTGGGGATCACAGGAGGATGGGAAGGTGGGAAGCTAAGAGGATGAATTCAGTTTCTGGCCCACTGAATCTGAATTCAATTCAGATTGTGGACATTGTTATGTAGAGTATCAAAAATTAAGAAATGGAATTCAAAAGATAAGGGGTTATATATTAAGATTTTAAAATAATAGCATAGATCTGATTGTCAAAACTCAGGGAAAAGCTAAAAGCAGCCAGACAAAGGTTTTAATAGCAAGAGGAAAATGATAGACTAATAATCCCCTATAAACTGGTGAAGGGAGATGGAAGGAATGATGAAGACTGAGAAGAAACTCTCAGAGTTCATGGAAAGGGTGAGGTTACCTATGCTAGGTGGGGGTAGAAACGAGGTTGTAGGCTGAATGGCAGTGGTTCAGGAATGCCCTACTCTTGCCTATGAATGATCGATGATTAAGCATTCAACTTGTTTTCACATATTGGAAAATTGTTAGATGTTCTCCTTCACTTGTGCTGTTTTTTAGGCAAAAATGAGTCACTTTTCTGTAGCCTAATAAAGCATAATCTTGAAAACATTTAGCAATTTCTTCTTAGGTTCCTTAAATAATTGCCTCCAACCTTTCACATCTCATTTCATATATGATCCCCTTATACATTAAAGAGGACTTGATTAGCTAAAGATCATGAGGCCTCTTTTCCTTGAACTGCCACTAGTCATAAAATTCCAGTTTGGTGTTTACAAGTCGCAGCATCACTGGACAAGCACATATTTGGTGTTCACCAACTTTCTCTTGATCTTTGTTCACAGTATAACACCACAGGTTCTCTTTGCAAGTGCATATCGAGCATGAAACACTGCAATGGATCCTGAAATGAATTTAGTCTTAATCAACTTAATAGTTGTTTTTAAGGTGGCATGGTGTACCTATAAATGTGTACCTGTAAATACAAGTTTAGAGATGAATTAGTCATCAAACTGATCTAGTTAATAAAAACACAATTAAGGTTAAATTGATAATGTCTTCTTATTCAGACCTTCCATAAATGGGCCTAAGAATTATAAAAAAGATAGGCCAAATAAGCTTGAATTACAACTTTTTTTTACACAGCCATTTAGAATAGCTCATTCTTTCCTGGTACATGAATGTGTTTGTGTATTTTGCTATATATAGTCTTGGGTTTTAGGGCACATTTTGTACATTCTCTCATTATATTCATTCTATATTCAGAATACTATTTATTTGCATGTACACTTTCCACCCTTCTTCATCATAAATTCCTTTAGAAGCTGGGGCCAGTGTCTTGCTTTCTCTGTGATCTCTATAGCACTCACCCCATGCTTTATTTCAAAAAACATACTTAATAAAGATTTGTTAAAAGAATTAATCCAAATGACACCCTCAAAAGTGTTGAGTTGCTATCTCGATTTTGTATGTTAGATTGAGATTTATTAGATCCTTGAGGTAAAAAGATCAGTCCTGGGTGTTCTTTGGAAGGTATGATGCTAAAGCTGAAACTCCAATACTTTGGCCACCTCATGCAAAGAGTTGACTCATTGGAAAAGACTGACGCTGGGAGGGATTGGGGGCAGGAGGAGAAGAGGACGACAGAGGATGAGATGGCTGGATGGCATCACCGACTCGATGGACATGAGTTTGAGTGAACTCTGGGAGTTGGTGATGGACAGGGAGGCCTGGCATGCTGTGATTCATGGGGTCGCAAAGAGTCAGACACGACTGAGAGACTGAACTAAACTGAACTGAGGTAAAAAATGTTTCTAAATTATCTTTGTGATCTTTTCTCTTGCATCTAAAATATTACCTTGCCCATGGTAGATGTTCAGTTCAGTCAGTTCAGTCTCTGAACTTTCTGTCATTAACTTTCTTTAACATTGCATGTTTGTTAATTCCCATTATAATGCCTTTGCATGTAAAGGCTGTAATAGAGACTGGGATATGTGCTTACTCTAATGCCCATTCTTTCTTTGCTTCTTAGCAATGGGTCCTGCCTTTTAGCTGGATACATTGCCATCTGAAAGTCTGTATCTCCCAATTACCTGCATTTAGGTGTATCCATTGGAGAAGGAAACGGCAACCCACTCCAGTGTTCTTGCCTGGAGAATCCCAGGGATGGTGGAGCCTGGTGGGCTGCCGTCTATGGGGTCGCACAGAGTCAGACATGACTGAAGCGACTTAGCAGCAGCAGCAGCAGGTGTATCCATGTGATAAGACTCTGACCAATAAGATATACATGAAAGTAGTTTGTGAGTTTTCTGGGAAGGCTGATTAAAGGAAGCTGTCTCAGCTGAGAGGACCCAGTCTTAGGCCCTTCATCTTTTCTTTTTATTCTGGCTTGTAACACTGATGTAATGACTGCAGCTCCAGCAGCCATCTTGGGCTATGAGAGGATGTTATACTATAAACCGTATACTAGAATGATGGAACAGAAAGGAGATTGGGTCCTTGATGGAGCTGCCTTACCAGTCTTAGACTGCTAATCTCCAGATTTCCTTACATAAGAGAATAAGTAACTTCTATTTGTATACACTTCATTTATTT
The DNA here is from genome assembly GCF_032452875.1 of Bos javanicus. Taxonomy (NCBI): domain Eukaryota; kingdom Metazoa; phylum Chordata; class Mammalia; order Artiodactyla; family Bovidae; genus Bos; species Bos javanicus. The sequence goes on from NC_083869.1 coordinate 87,061,028, forward strand.
TAGAATTTTCTAAGCCTCACTAGAACAAAGGGCCATTTAAGACATTTTGTATTAATCTCCTTTGAGACGTAGAAAAATTTTATAGACATAATAGTTCCTCTTAAGGCTTTGATTTCTTAAACTTTGATTTCTTGGTACATAAAACTATCTGAGTGAGGATATCACCCAAAGATTGTTTTCACCTGAAGATTGTTTACTCTGGTAACAGAAAAAGACTTAAAATATAATTTCTTAGTTCCATATCTTGAGCAATATCTTGTGCAGGAGGGCTATGTGTACAGTAAAAAATGGACCTTAGTTTGAATTCTTTCCAGCAGTGTGACTACAAATAAGTTCTGGTCTCATCTGTAGAAAATCAGTTGCATCTAATGCCTCTCTGGTTATGAATATTAAATGATTAAATGAGTAACATAAGAAGGAACATAATGATTTTATTATCCCTATTTTCCTCTAGGAATAAAAAATTAGAAAATGATAAAATAAGCCAGGTTGATTCAGATGATTAAAAAAGGCATTTTTCTTAAATATTGATAGTAATATCTTTTGGTGCTAGTAGTGTATGTTTTGTCAACAGTCAGATTTTTGAAGCTTCAAATTATCTTAATTGCCTTTTGCAAATATACAACTTTACTTTCTATTTGTACTATATAAAAAGTTGGGTTTGAAAATTCAGTTCAGTCATTCAGACGTGTCTGACTCTTTGTGACCCCATGGATGGCAGCACACCAGGCCTGTTTATCCATCACCAATGCCCGGAGTTTGCTGAAACTCATGTCCATTGAGTTGGTGATGCCATCCAACCATCTCATCTTCTATCATCCCCTTCTCCTCCTGCCTTCAATCTTTCCCAGCATCAAGGTCTTTTCCAAAGAGTCAGTTCTTCACATCAGGTGGCCAAAGTATTGGAGTGTCAACTTCAGCATCAGTCCTTCCAATGAATATTCAGGATTGATTTCCTTAAGGATGGACTGGTTGGATCTCCTTGCAGTCCAAGGGACTCTCAAGAGTCTTCTCCAGCACCACAGTTCAAAAACATCAGTTCTTCAGCACTCAGCTTTCTTTATAGTCCAACTCTTATATCTATACATGACTACTGGAAAAACTATAGCTTTGACTAGATGGACCTTTGTAGGCAAAGTAATGTCTCTGCTTTCTAATATGCTGTCTAGGTTTGTCATAGCTTTTCTTCCAAGGAACAAACATCTTTTAATTTCATGGCTGCAGTCACCATCTGCAGTGATTTTGGAGCCCAAGAAAATAAAGTCTGTCACTGTTTTCATTATTTTCCCACCTATTTGCCATGAAGTGATGAGACCAGATGGCATGATCTTAGTTTTTTGAATGTTGAGTTAGTTGAGTCAGCTTTTTCACTCTCCTCTTTCACTTTTATCAAGAGGCTCTTCAGTTCACCTTCACTCTCTACCATAAGGGTGGTATCACCTGAGTGTCTGAGGTTACTGATATTTCCCCCGGCAATCTTGATTCCAGCTTGTGCTTCATCAAGCTTGGCATTTCACACGATGTACTCTGCATAGAAGTTAAATAAGCAGGGTGACAATATACAGCCTTGACATACTCCTTTTCCTATTTGGAACCAGTCTGTTGTTCCATGTCCGGTTCTAACTGTTGCTTCTTGACCTGCATACAGATTTCTCAGGAGGCAGGTAAGATGGTCTGGTATTCCCATCTCTTGAAGAATTTTCTACAATTTGTTGGGATATATACAGTAAAGGCTTTGGCATAATCAATAATGAAGAAGTAGATGTTTTTCTGGAATTTTCTTGCTTTTTCTATGATCCAACTGATGTTGGCAATTTGATCTCTGGTTCCTCTGTCTTTTTTGAAAATTATGACTAAACAAATAGGGATACCTTATAAATAATTATGATGATGTATAGCAACTGATCATTTGATTTTTCATAAAATTTGGAATGATTCTAAGTCAGCATTATAATGTTTGTCCCAATGTACTGTCATTAATACTGATTACTAAGCCATTTTTTAACTAGCTTCCTCATCTGATTCCATATGGAATTGTTAGTACTAAAGCTATTTTAATGACATTAACTTTTAAGAACTATATATTATGTCCTTGTAAAATTTTAGTTCTCATCTTACAACAAACTCAATTTTACCATTCTTATTTAAACATAAACAATATCTTGTTAGATTTATTTCCAAAAGTGTTCAGAAGTACTCATTTTTTCCTTATGATTTGAAATTCATATATCTACCAACATATAACAGGTGGCAATAGAGAAAACAGCTATCCTGAATTTATTATTTTTACCATATATTTAATACTTGGAAATTAATTATTTTTTATATGAAGGGAAAATAGAACAGAGTCTGGTACAGATTAGAAAAATAGAGGATGATATGAATAATTAACATATGGGTTTTAGAAGAGATCTTCATTAATCATTAGCAACTGTTATAAATATTTTAGATTTTTATTAAAAATCGAATGCCAAACATTTTATAATTTGCATGTTGAGGAGTGAGAGAGTGGTGCTTGGGAAATGTTTCATAAGATAAATTCAGTCAGCTGGAATTTCAGAACTGAACTTATAAACTCAAGTTTTGTTCACTTGATCAGTAATTGAATGAGCCTGTAAATAACTGCCACAAGTAAGCATAAATATTCCTTCTGAAACCTTGGATTGCTTTTTTATTCCAAATGTGATGCAAGCTTTGTATAAAATATGCAATTTTTTTCTTAAAGTATCATAAAAACTTTAAAATTATTTAAATTTCATTTGAAGATTTTATTATGAATAACTTTTGTTAAGAGGTAATTTTAAAGAAAGGCTTTGGAGGATCACTGTCAGAAGAAAGTGAAATCTCAGAATGGCTTGCCCACCTCTTCATGCTTGCTGGCTTCCACTTTCTCTCACTTCCCTCCACATTCTACCAACCGTCATGAGCTCCTGTGCTTGCCTTGGGCAGCTCTGCTTTCTCTTCCCTCTGTTTTGCAGACTTGGTCCCTCTGGCCACAACTGTCCCTCTTCCACTTCCCACTCTCCCTGCCTTTGCCTGGTTTGAATCTTCTTCCCCTGCAGTGTCAGCAAAGAGGTTATTTCTTCCACAAGACTTCCTTAAGCCTCAGCCTAAGCTAGGAGTCCTGCCTCTGTGTTCTCAAAGTGCCCTCTGCTTCCCTGTAATTGGAACTCCCATGCCTAGGCCACACTCTGCAATTGCCTCTCTAAATCTGGACTGTAAGCCCACGAGCAAAGTCCCCACTACTCCATGACCTTTGCTCCCACAGTAAACCTGCATCTTCTAGAATACTGGCTACATGGTAGGCCATCAATACATACAGTGAATGAATGAATGAAAAGGAAGAAAATGCAACATCCTCAGCTTCAATATATATATGCATGTAAAATGCTAGCTCTGACCACATTTGTTCCCTGTTACTGAACTGGATTTCAGCATGGCCAATTTGATTATAACCACCTTTAAGACTATTTCTTGATTTATTTAGTCACAGTTTTGGTGCCAATTGTGAGGATGACTGTGATTGTCAGAATGACATTCACATAGCATTATGCTTGAGCTATTGCATTGAGATAGATCAAAATCAATATACATTAATAAAATATATAATTTATCAAGGTGAGGGAAACACTAATCTTTATAAATATGAATTCAAATCATTTTTAATGAATGGCAGGATATTTTAAAGGAAAGATTTAAATAGAAGAAGTTGGTAGCAGAATAATTTAGATATTTTGAGTAAGAATTTAATTAAAAAAACCTTTGTCTCAGCATTATCTCCATTTTTATATCAGATTTATAGATGATTAATTGCACTTAAAGTTAGGGTAAATGCAGGAAACTAAACATACCACAAAATATTGCTAGACTTTCTTTTCAAAATCTACAGTGGTTTCTCTTTCATTTCCATATTTATCCTTCAACAGTAATAACAGAATAAGTTGGAAGCATTGAATGATGTAATCACTCTTCCATGGCCCCATTTCAACAACCCCATGGGCTTCCCTGGTGGCTCAGATAGTAAAGAGTCTGCCTTCAGTGAGGGTGACCTGGGTTCGATCCCTGGGTCGGGAAGATCCCCTGGAGAAGGAAATGGCAACCCACTCTAGTATTCTTGCCTGGAAAATCCCATGGATGGAGGAACCTGGCAGGCTACAGTCCATGGGGTCTCAAAGAGTCAGACATGACTGAGTGACTTAACTTTCTTTCTAGTAGACTTCTGGGCTTGTCTCCAGCCCAGAACCAGGTTGGGCACATCTTCAGGCTGCCAGGCCACCAGGTTGGACACTGAGGTGGCAAGGTTACCATCTACATATAATATCTGCAGCTTAGAAACTGCACACATCCTGAGAAACTTCTGTGTTGAACATTTAGAGACAAATCTTCACGTCCTTTCTGATTTTCTTTCTCTCTCTCTGTGCTCCCGTCACCCGGCTCTGCCCTTGTTTATTTTCTTTGCATTTTCTGTCATGCTCTGTTTCTATCTCCCATTATCTGCCTGATCCATACAATACTATTACTCCCATAGTAAGTGATGTATCACTAGTGCCTTAAAGGAGGAACCCACCTGCTGTCAAGGGCTGCAGACTTGACAAAACCCACAGCCACAGTGTCAGAGGAATGTCAGAACAAAGAAAGAAACCTGTTCAAAGGGATAAATAATCACATTGATTACTTCTTCACACTAGTTTGCACCTGTGTGCTTTGTTCTGAGAAAATGCCCCTTGAGTGGAGAAAGCCTGGGGCAGACCAGCTGCTGCAGGTGACAGGTGGGGTCCCAGCAGTGGTGGCTGTTATCTGGAACGAGGCTCTGGGACCTGCACACCAGGCTTGTGAGACAGTGCGAGTAAGGAATCTGAGCCCACAGACAGGAGAGGCATTGTAGAGTGGCTCACATGTCTTTGGGTGGGATAGGGCTATAGTGAGAATGGTTCCCTACAGCTCTATCCTAGATCAGAAAGAAGTTGAAAGGGAAATTCATGCAGTGAATTTTGTGTTTAGTCCTCCTTCTCTCATGCTCAGATTTACCTGCCCCACCCCACCCAGGGCAGCTTCTTCTGTTCCAGGGCACCAGGAAATCTCAAGGGAATCTCTTAATGGCACTGAATATGTTGTCCCTGTCTGCGGCATAACAAAGGTGCCAACCAATTGCCCTGCCCTGAATTCCTCACACCAGTGCTACTGAGTCTTATTTACCATTGCATGCTATGGTATTCTTTAGCTATGGAGATTCTGATATCTGGTAAAAGCAGAGGGTGGTGGAGGTGAGGACAGACAAGCAGAGGTGGGTGGGAGGGAGTAGAGGAAAGAGAAGTAGAGCGAGATCTTAATGTTAGGGACATAACAAAGCACACATTTTCCATTTCTTCATTAAAAAAACAAAAAAAAAACCCCAAAAAACTAAGTGTATACAATCCTCTTGAAAGCAATTCTTAAATTTTAATTCTTCACTTATCCCTTTGATGAAAAGATAGCATATAATTAGAACATACAACTATGGAAAAAATGACTTTATAGTCCTCAGGACAGATACAGTCAGAAAAACTAAAGTGGCACAAGTTTTGCTCATAAGCATTCCATTCCCTATTTTATCATTGACTCTAGTATATATAGTATTGATTCTAGTATTCTTTGTCAGGGGAAAACTACTTATAATACTTTTGTTCAATAGGAAAATTGTTAGTTTATTACTCAAAAATAAGAATATAATGGCTACTATGCAACTGTTGTTCTACGTAATTCTTTAAACCCTCTTTTCCCTCTTCCATCCTTAAGGCTTTATTATACACAGCTTCTCTCTGCTTCTACATTAGATCTTTCTGCTGCTCTGGCTCCTTGGGGGACTGGACATAAAGGTGACATAGAGAAGCGTTGTTCTGGCTGGGCCCATACAAGTGTTAACATTTGTTTTTAATTCTCCTGGTTAGGGTCTGAAATGGTTGGGAAATAAGCTCATATGTGACAAGTGAAATAGATATCTGTTCCCACTGAAAACATTACACTATGGGATGAGGTTGAAAACTTCTGAGGTTCTCCTCCTGCATCTCCATCACCAGCCCCTGGAAATGGAGCTGTTTTAGAAACATAGACTGTCCACCAGCACTTTTCCAAAGTGGACAGTCAGTATGGTGTTAGTATGGTAAATGGTACATTTACCAAGTCCATCTGTGACTATTATTGTGAACTTGTAAGAAGCTTGGCCACAAGCAGAAAATTCAGATGAACTATATGAAATTTATAGCGAGGATTCTATTTTATAAAATCTCTCTCAGACGGAGCCAGATAAATTAAAATGGAAAAGACAGTATATTTTGTGCAATAAAGTCTAGAGTAAGATGCTGCCACACACTGGCATTCAGTGATGCCACTCATCACCATCATTATTCTGCCAGTGGCCAGAAGGAGCAGCTGCTCTAGCAACCGGCATATGACAAAGCATGTTCTAGAATTTCTCCTGGTTCTTGTAAAAGAAATAGAATCGAGAATATCTTCTCTAAAAGAGTAGCGATTTTAACATGTCCTACTTCCCACCTAATCTCAGCCACTGCTTTCTAGTCCCAACTCTACAGTACTGTGTCCATTCCTCCTCCCTTGGACTTCATCCACATCCCACCTCCCCAAACTCTTCCAGTCTGTCTATCGAGCATCCCTTTGTGTGTCCAGCAACTTCCCATAATTCCTCAATCTTCACTTGGAACAGAACTCTGTCTCCTTGCCTTGAACAGAAAACTGACTATCCCACTTTCTCTGCAGCCTCTCTCAGGTACGTCCTCAGGCTCCCTGGGTAAAGTAGGCACCCTTCCATCTCTTGGTAGCCTTTATTCACCTTGAACTCATCTCACTTCTGCAAAACCCATTGCTACTCTAGCATGTCCATCCTCCAGCTTTACTCATTTGAAACCAGGGGATCGCACTTGATTTTGCTTTATTCACCTCCACCTGTAAACCATCAGAAAGCCCTGTTGATTTTACTTTCAAACCATATTCTTGAGTGTCCCTGCCTCTGTCTCTATGCCCACCACTACCTGGCTAGTCCAGGCAAGATCATCTCTTCCCTGAATACCTGCTAAATAAAAGCAGGCAACTTTTCCTCTTCAGCTGCTTCTACTATCGATCTTTTAAAAATGTCAATCAGATGCTGTGGCTTTACTGTCTACGACCCTTTAAGATTTTCTTACTCCTGTGAAATAAAATCCGGCCTCCTATGGACAATAGGCCCCTAAACAATCTGAAGTCTGCCTACACCCAGAGTTTAACTTTAGTTCGGTCTTCTCCTTGGTAACTATACTTTACTGACTTTGACTTTCTTTTTAAATTACTTGAACACATTATTTTCTTTCTTAGCACAAGGCCTATCTATGCTTATTCTTCTACCAAGACTGCCTGACCTCTCCTGCTGTTTCAAAAACAATCCCTGATCTCTCAGAACTGACCCCTTATGGTCAAGGTCTCAGTTTAAAAGTCAATCCCTCAGGAAATTTTCCCTGACTACACTGTGTAACACAAATTCACCCTTGATAATGTTTAACATATTATCTTGGTTGGTTGTTTCTTTTATGAAATGATGATAATTTATACTTATTTACTTAAAAATATGTATCTAAGTTACCATATCCCTCACTAAATCATAAATACGATGAGGTCAACCATGTCTCTCTTGCTCACTGCTGAACCTCTAGTCATAGCACAGTTTCTGGTATATAGTAGTTGCTTGATGAAATCTAGCAACTACTAAATATACTTGAAACAAGTAGAATTTTTTTCTTACATTTCTTCTCTTCATTATATTAAATCATATTCAGTAAAATATTTTCCCTGTTTTATATATATATATATATATGCCACAATGGAAGCCCCATACACACACACACACACACACACACACATATATACATATGTATATATGTATGCATATATAAGTGGCCACAGGACTGAAAAAGGTCAGTTTTCATTCCAATCCCAAAGAAAGGCAAGGCCAAAGAATGCTCAAACTACTGAACAATTGCACTCATCTCACATGCTAGTAAAGTAATGCTCAAAATTCTCCAAGCCAGGCTTCAGCAATACGTGAACCGTGAAATTCCAGATGTTCAAGCTGGTTTTAGAAAAGGCAAAGGAACCAGAGATCAAATTGCCAACATCGCTGGATCATCAAAAAAGCAAGAGTTCCAGAAAAACATTTATTTCTGCTTTACTGACTATGCCAAAGCCTTTGACTGTGTGGATCACAATAAACTGTGGAAAATTCTGAAAGAGATGGGAATACCAGACCACCTGACCTGCCTCTTGAGAAACCTATATGCAGGTCAGGAAGCAACAGTTAGAACTGCACATGGAACAACAGACTGGTTCCAAATAGGAAAAGGAGTTTGTCAAGGCTGTATATTGTCATTGCTTATTTAATTTGTATGCAGAGTGCATCATGAGAAACGCTGTGCTGGAAGAAGCACAAGCTGGAATTAAGATTGTCTGGAGAAATATCAATAACCTCAGACATGCACATGACATCACCCTTGTGGCAAAAAGTGAAGAGGAACTAAAAAGCCTGTTGATGAAAGTGAAAGAGGAGAGTGAAAATGTTGGCTTAAAGCTCAGCATTCAGAAAACTAAGATCATGGCATCTGGTCCCATCACTTCATGGGAAATAGATGGGGAAACAGTGTCAGACTTTATTTTTGGGGCTCCAAAATCACTGCAGATGGTGATTTGCAGCTATGAAATTAAAAGACGCTTACTCCTTGGAAGGAAAATTATGACCAACCTAGATAGCGTATTAAAAGCAGAGACATTACTTTGCCAACAAAGGTCCATCTAGTCAAGGCTATGGTTTTTCCAGTGGTCATGTATGGATGTGAGAGTTGGACTGTGAAGAAAGCTGAGTGCCGAAGAATTGATGCTTTTGAACTGTGGTGTTGGAGAAGACACTTGAGAGTCCCTTGGACTGCAAGGAGATCCAACCAATCATCCTAAAGGAGATCAGTCCTGAGTGTTCATTGGAAGGACTGATGCTAAAGCTAAAACTGCACTACTTTGGCCACCTCATGCGAAGAGTTGACTCATTGGAAAAGACTCTGATGCTAGGAGGGATTAGGGGCAGAAGGAGAAGGGGACAACAAAGAATTAGACGGCTGGGCATCACCGACTCAATGGACATGAGTCTCAGTGAACTCCGGGAGTTGGTGATGGACAGGGAGGGCTGGTGTGCTGTGATTCATGGAGTTGCAAAGAGTGGGACACGACTGAGTGACTGAACTGAACTGAACATATATGTATATAAAACCTACCTAAATTAGGTGGTTGCTGCCTAAAAGCTGCTAGAAAAACACTTTGGTTGCTTGTATTCTATTCATCACAATTAAGTCTCCACTCAAGTGAGTTTTCTGAAACGACACACACTGCTTGTATTCTATTCATCGCAATTAAGTTTCCACTCAAGTGAGTTTTCTGAAAAGACACACACTGCTTGAAACGACTTGCTAGGAACTCGTCTCAGAAAACCTAAGCTTAACCATGGTAATCACAAGTATGCCACACACTCCACAGTGAACACCATGCACACACAAGTTTTTTTATATAGGGTCTAGTGTGGCCTATGCATGTGTTTTCACTGCTCAAAGCTGCAGGGAAACATGCTGTGTGTTAACTTGGAAATTGGGGCCTGCTGGCAAATGCAATATTTTATCCTTTGAATGCTAGGTAGTTGCAGTCTCAAAACTGTGTGAAAAAAAATTTATATATATATATATATATATTCAAATATTTATATCAAATATATATATTCAAAATAGATTCTATATAGATTTTCTTTGGATAATTGTGGCTTCACAGGTGGCGCTAGTGGTAAAGAATCTGCCTATCAATGCAGGAGGTGCAAGAGATATAGATTTGATCCCTGGGTCAGGAAAAACCCTGGAATAGGAAATGGCAACCCACTCTAGTATTCTTGCCTGGAAAATTCCATGGACAGAGGAGCCTGGCAGGCTACAGTCCATGGGGGTCCCAAAGAGTTGGAAATGACTGAGCTACTGAGCACACAGCATAATCTCTAATTATACATGCTTATATGCTCTCTGATTATGTGACACCTATTTTAGGGGTCTACAAACTTTTTAGAAATAATAGTTAATAAACAAGCAGTTTTAGTGATACTAGGTCATTAAAATAATGAACATATAAACTTGATATGGTCATTTTACATATAAATCCTACTTGCTTTCTTAAGAACCCTCCTCTATCTAACATACATGTATGTTAAAAGTAGTCAATCTTACAGTTGACTGCTTTGACTTAGTGATCCTCATTTAGTGAATTACGTGACAAGCTGAAAATCAACCAAGAAAAGTTTTATAATTAAAGACCCATGGGGGTACTTTCATTGATACCCATGGAGTGAAAGATTCCTAATTATCGGGGAAATGCTTAGAATAATAAGAATAATAATCAGATAATTATACTCCTTTTGTCTGACATTTATGCAGTACCCGTTGAAAGACAGAAAGCTTCCTGGACTCTGGGACTGTAACACTGAATGTGACATGCTCTTTGAATTATTGTGGTGGGGAGACCTGTCTATCAACAAGAAATTATAGTACAGAGTGGTAGGTGCCTTAGAAGAGCATTGTATAAACTCCTTTGCTACATAAAGAAGGGAAAGGTTCCACACATGAGACTTTTGGACTGCTGTTTGAGAATGAGTAGGAGTTGGTCAGGTAGAGAAGGTGAAAAAGAGGAGGACATTCTCAGGAGAGAGCCATGCAGATGAGAAAGTGTGTGACGTGTTGATGAGAATGATCACTGGGGTTGGAACAGAGGATACAGAAAGGGAAATGTCAAGGAATGGTGCCCATATCCTAGCTGTACCGATATTTTTGCAAAAAATGATGAGGATTTAGCATGCTCCATAAGTAAGTGAAAAGGCTGTAAAACATGAAAACTTCATTCTGTGTAAATTATCTTCATTTACATTTTAGGTTAAAGTCATGATTTAAGAGTTCATAGTCTCTATAATGTTATTATAAAACTGTTTAAATAACCAGCCTGAGCATTTCCTGCCATTTTTCTTTAAGAACAGGGGTCATTAAGTCCACTCAAACATGGTGGTCTTTTATCTATATATTTCTGCATCTTTAGATGATTTAGGTCCTAAATTTTAGGCTATCAGTTTCAGAATCATTTAAGGATTAAATTGAAAAAGTTTGGCTTATCAAAGCTCTTGCCCATGACTTGTTTTTTACATATGTGGAGTGGGTGGTCATCTGTGTTACATGATGGGGAGATTCCAGCAATGCCTTCTCACGCATATTTTTGCAACCCATGAGTCACAGCGATAAACCTGTCATATTAGAAATTCCTTAGGGTAAAAATATTATCCCCCAAACCGAGTTTCTTTATGTTTCTTTTCTTGTTCTTTTTAAGACACAAATGGCTTTCTAACTGTCATATTCCAAGGACATTCTTAAATTGTCATCTTACTTGACTTCTTCTGCCAAATTTGAGATTCTGAGTACATCATTTTTCTTGAGATTTTTTTCGGTTTTTATGTTCTCTAAATAGTCTTGGATTCTTTCAAACTCATGCTTAGAAGATATGAGCCAAGGTTCAGAAAATAGATTTGTATTTAATCCCACTCATTTTAATATGTTGCCTCACTGCAGCCTTCTGTTTGTTTGGTGTCCCCAAGACAGAACAATTTAACTTTTCCAGAGAGTCCACCTTCTCTCTTCTGTCTGGTAACCAGAGGGCTTTGGTTCTGGCTGAATGGGATGGTGAATGTGAATCTGAGATTTAAGTTCTTCTTCTTCCAAGTTTCAACCAATCTTCCTGTTTTTGTTTGCAGCCTCCTTTCCTATTTCCAGAGGTATTTGGTTGCTCTGATTCATGGCCTTTCCAGGTTTTGATAGAACAGGTCCATTTTTTTCCTTATTGGCTTCCTCTCCTTTGGCACTTAAATCCCTTTCATCTTTTTAAAATCAATAGCCACTTGCTGAACTTCTTTTTGTTTTTCATAACATAGTTGATATCATCTGCTGTCAATGCCTCTTCCATTCTTCTGATCTTCTGGGATATTAGTGGTTTTATTCCTTTTAGTAGGGTTTTGAGAAGGATCTAAGATAGTTGTCTGGCTTTAGGCTACTATGTTTAATTGCAGCTCTTCAGGACTATTTTTCTGACATCAAAGATGACCCTATAATCCAATGTTTAATTCTTTAAATGAATTAAAGAATTAATTCACCTACCTACAAAAGTTAAGCCTGAACTCCTACTGGATGCTTTCCAAAGTGTTTCAGGCTCTTGGCCTTTATTTTTCTATATTCTAGGAATATCCTATTGCCTCTTTCAATTTTGGTTCTGTTAAAAAATCATTTCTGGTATGTGTTCTATTTCCGGGTTGAAAGGTCCAGAAAAGTAGGAGGAAGACAGTGAATAAGCCTTTAACACAACTTATAAAATAAAGGTTTTGGAAACTTCCTGGTATATTAAATAGTGAAAACATGAGCAATGCAGAATGTGTAGAAGAAAATTTTCAGCAGAGGAAAGAGGCATAGGATATTCACCAGAACACTGAAGAGGATCCAGAACCAGGTACAACAGGTATAATGGAGGACATGAGAAGAAGCTGGCATAAAAATGACTTTATTTGTGACATTGTCTATTTATACCATTTTAAATTCTATCAGTTTTTGCTTCAGGTGTTTTGGAGCACTAATGTTGGGTGCATAAATCCTTAGCATTGCTAAGTTATTTGATTAAATGAATTCTTTATGAAAAGACCTTTATCCCTTGTACTATTTCTGATCAGAAATAGATTTGTCTGATTAAGTTAGGCTAACCCTCTTTTGATTAGCATTCACATGGCATATCTTTACCATTTTCCTTTTATTGTGTATATGTCTTTATATTTATTTATTTAATATTTAAAATTGAAATGTATTTGACATGCAATATTGTGTTTTAGGTTTATTACACAATGACTTGATTTTCATATACATTGTGGGTAGCCTATCCCTTCTCCAGGGGATATTCCTGATCTAGGAATAGAACTGGGGTCTCTTGCATTGCAAGCAGATTCTTTACCAGCTGAGCTACCAGGGAAGCCCACATTGTGAAATTATCACCATGCTAAGTTATTACAGTATTATTGACTGTATTCCTGTGCTGTATATTACAACCCTATGTCTTATTCATTTTATAACTGGAGGTTTATACCTCTTAATCCCCTTCACCAATTTTGCCCCACCTCACCACCATCCCACATGGCAATCACCTATTTATTCTTTGTATCTATAAGCCTGCTTTTGTTCTGTTTGTAGATTGGTTTTGTTTATTAAACTGCATGTAAAAAAAATAATAAACTGCATGTATAAGTGAAATTATATGATATTTATCTTTCTCTATCTGAGATTCCACTTAGCATAGTATCCTCTATATCCATCCATGTTGTTTCAAGTGACAAAATTTCATTTTTTATGGCTCCAATTTCATTTATATTTAAAGTAATTATTGATAGGTTTGTACTTATTGCCACTTTTTTTTTTATTATTTTTATAGTTCTTTTGATTCTTTTTTTCTTTTGCTCTCTTCTCTTGGTACTTGATGACTATCTTTGGTGTTATGTTTCGAGTCCTTTCTTTCTTTGTGTGTGTGTGTATCTTTATAGGTTTTTGATTTGTGATTCAGTTCAGTTCAGTTCAGTTGCTCAGTCGTGTCTGACTCTTTGTGACCCCATGAATCAGATTTCCTTTTAAAATTTCTTGTTGGGTGGGTTTACTGATGATGAAAACTTTCAGCTTTTGCAGATCTAAAAAAGTCTTTATTTCACTTTCATATTTGAGGATTTTTGGTGAGGTAAAGAATCTAAGTTCTTATTTTTTTCTTTTAATAATTTAAAGAAGTTGTTCCACTATCCTCTCATTTGCATTGTTAATGACATGATATCTGCTGCCTTTCTTAATTTTTTTCAATACATAATACATACAAAGTTTTTTTTTTCCTGGCTGCATTTAAGATTTTCCATTTTTCAAAGGTTATGAGCAACTTAATTATACTGTGCCTTAGCATAATTTTATTCATGTTTCTTGTGCTCTAATATTTTTGAGCTTGGATTTGTGTATTTATTATTTTCATCAAACCTGTAAAACTTCCTGTCACTATTTCTTCAAGTATTTTTCCTGTCCCCATCTCTCCCTCTCCTTTCAAGAACTCTAATTACATGTGTTGTTCTCTAGCTCACTGATATTTTTTGAAAATTTCATTTCTGTAGGTATCTATAGTTTGTCTTTTTAGTATGGATATAATTTTATTATCAGAAAATAAGCCATTTACATTTTGAAAAAAGTAAATATGAATGCCTAGACTGGTGGCTCAGGTGGTAAAGAATCTGCCTGCAATGTGGGATATATGTGTTTGATCCCTGAGTTGAAAAGATCCCCTGGAGGAGGGCATGGCAACCCACTCTAATATTCTTGCCTGGAGGATCCCCATGGACAGAGAAGCCTGGAGGCTACAGTTCATGGGGTTGCAAAGAGTTGGACACAACTGAGCAACTAAGCACATTCATTATTAGAAAAATAAATGCTGACCATCTATTCTTAGAGTGGTACATGTTTCCATTATATAACAGCAGAGAAAGAAACCCTAATTAAAATAATTGATAAATTTCAGATAAATCTGAAAGCACTCATGTGCTTCATAAAAATGACATAAGCATCTTCAAAGCAAATGACAAACTAACATATTTACAAAAAGTTAATATTTTTTATATAAGAACCATTTACTTAAGGTAAGCAATAGAATAATGGACATGAATATTGACTAAAAAATTTGTAAAACAAGGATACAAATTCCAACCAATATTAAAAAAAAGGTCATTACTATTAGTCATTTAAAATGCAAACAAAATACTGAAACATCGGATATATTTATTAAAAATATGGTATGATAGTCTCTTTCTGGACTGTTATCATGATGTTGAACTTCTGGGATACATCAAGTAAATATTTGGGAGGGTTTTGACACACACTATGTCATTTTCAGTGTAAGAAACAGTGCCAGACATAACAATACAGTACTCGTATGAGTCTGTATGTGTCTGTAGGCTAGAGAAGTAATATAATATAATAGTAGAAACAACAGCGTTTGGAAACAGACTCCTGGGCTGAGTCCTGCCTTTACCACTTACCAGACATGACCACATATTATTACTAGCCTTTGGCCAAGTTACATTGTTGCTCCAGGTCTTATTTTACTGAGCTATAAAATAAAGGTATTAAAATAAGGATTAATTAATAATTTATGTCTAGGGTTCTTTTATTTTATTTATTTTAGAAATAAATAATTTAGTACATGTAAAGCACTTAGAAAATTATGAGGCACACAATAAGTGTACCAAGTATTTACTGATTATTATTATAGAAAGCTGCTTACATTGTCAATCAACCTGTAGAATAATATTTAATGGCAAAATTTTGAAAACTATAGTCTTGAGAGAGAAAAGTAAATTATTATATATGTTAAATTCATTTTTCAAAAACAGATTATGTGCCAAAACACAACAAATATTTCAATGAAAATCGCTGGTATGAATTTTTTGTACATGCATGCTAAATCACTTTAGTTGTATCCGACTATTTGTGACTCTGTAGACCGTAGCCTTCCAGGCTCCTCTGTCCATGGGATTCTCCAGGCATAAATACTGGAGTCGGTTTTTCACTTCCCTGTATTTTCTGCACAAGCTTTATAATTAGAAAAATCACTCAATTAAACATACACAAACAGCTTGAATGTCCTCTCTTTAGGTGCTTTCCCTAGCTTCTTAGACAAAGTTAATTGCTCCCTCGATCCTCACAGAGCTTCTGTTAAGGAATTGCATTCTAACGGCTTGTTTACATTTCTGTCTCCATCACTAGACTCTGAGCTCCTCAAACTTGTTTAACTGTACGTCCGCATGTCTGACACACAACAGACATGTTGGGTATTAAAATTACCCGTAATAAGGTAAAACCCAAAACCCCTATAGCAGCAACTTTCAATCAAGTCGTAGAGGGAATGGTGCTTGTGGTATTTAAAAGGCATATTCTATGGTAAGACATAATTTTATATGTGGAAAATGAAAAAGATGCCAATTGCAGAAGGTTAAGTTCAACAAGTCATCTTGGGTGGTGGTGATAGACTGATGTGTTCACTAGGGTATGGGATAAGCCACCCTTGAAAGAATATGGGCTTAAAGAATATGGGCTGGTGAGATATAGGGGGTGTGTGTGTGTGTGTGTGTGTGTGTGTGTGTGTGTGTGTGTGTGTGTGTGTGTGTGTAAAGTGTTTACATTTAGGAAAAAGGAATCTTGGCTTTGAAAAATACTGCTCTTTGATATGCCTTTGGGAAGAGAATCTCTAATTAAGAAAAGGGCACATCCGAGACTCCTGAGTTCTATGAATGTCTTCCATAGTCAGTCAGTTCAGTTGCTCAGTCATGTTCAACTCTTTGTGACCCCATGGACTGCAGAATGCCAGGCTTCCCTGTCCTTCACGAACTCCCAGAGTTGACTCACACTCAAACTCACCTTGAGTTGATGATGTCATCCAACCATCTCATCCTCTACCATCCCCTTCTCCTCCTGCCTTCAAACTTTCCCAGTATCAGGGTCTTTTCCAATGAGACAGTTCTTTGCATCAAGTGGCCAAAGTATTGGAGTTTCAGTTTCAGCATCAGTCTTCCTTAGATTCATGTCCATACTGATCTCATGGGGTGTACTGCTCTAAGTAGATTATGTCCAGAGTCAAAATCCTTTCCTCTGAGGCTGAGGTATCCCCATGACTCCAGCTGGTTTTACTAAATATGTAGAGGGACAAGAAAGTACATATCAGTAGTCAGCAGGGATTCCCAACCTCTGAAATGTAAAAGGCCTGATGATCTGTGGTGGAGCTGATGGAATAATAATAGAAATAAAGTGCACAATGAATGTAACGTACTTGACTCATGCTGAAACCAATCCTCCCACCCTAGTCCATGGAAAAATTGTCTTCCATGAAGCCAGTCCCTGGTGCCAAAAAGATTGGGGACCACTGGTCAATTGTGAGTGTAAACTGTCTCACAAAAAATACTTTTTTTATCCTGACTCACTTTGAAATTTACATTAGAATTTGGGAATGGAATAAAGCCAACCAGGGAACCCCACTCACTCTATCCCCCATTCCTGCCCTAATTTGCCCTTAGGATTCAATACCTTTCTTTCAGGCTTGTCCTCTGGCCTGAAAGATAGTGTCCTTCTCACTAACTGATATCAGAGGCAACTTATTTTTAGGTGAGACACCGCTTCTTAGCAGTAGGGGTGTGGACTTATTCTGGAGTGTTGATCATACCATTCTGAAACAAATATTGAGCAGAATGTTAACTGACCAAAAATTCCCTCATAGCTTGCATTGTGATTCTATAAAGGAGAATAACTATATTCTTTTATTCATGACCTGCATAGCTAAAGAAAACATTTTTGAGGTGCTGACTGATATGTTTTGTCCTTGGTATCTCTTTCTACTCCCTCACCCTCTTAAACTGGCATTTTATCCTCATTGCATCAGAAGTGAAGACACAGAAGAGGGGGTCATTCTTGACATTAGTCTCAAAAGCTTGGGCACTTCTGAACCAGAGTAAAAATGGAATATGGTATATGTTTCTACCTGCCCAGGTAAGACCCCAAGGAAGCAACAGGCCAGCAGGTTCTCTGTACCCAGAATGACACTGAAGCAGGGATGGCATATGTGATACAGGTTGCCACATGCACCCTCTTCTCAGATTTCCCTGCGACACAGTGTAGGCAGAAGGTACAGAACATGTCAAGGCTCTGGAGGGGTGAAGGTGCCATTTACTGAATCCCAGAGCTGTGCCAATGTGGGAACATTTTCCAAGGCTTGAGGGTGACATGTTTGTGGGACAGAGAGCACAGAGTGCGACCAGGTCTTGTAGTGGAGAACGAAAGTGAAAGTGTTAGCTGTTCAGCCATGCCAGGCTCTTTGCGACCCCATGGCCTACAACCCACCAGGTTGCTCTGTCCATGGGATTTGACAGCAAGGATACTGGAATGGTTTGCCATTTCTTTCTCCAGGGGACCTTCCTAACCCAGGGATTGAACCCAGGTCTCCTGCACCACAGGCAGATTTTTTACTGATAAACCCTAGATATATTTGGGCTCCTTTGAATCATTTAAAACCCATGCTTGTTCTTTGGGATCATATCAGATTATGAGTATAGAAAGAAGCTAGAGATCAATGTAGAACA
This sequence comes from Bos javanicus, assembly GCF_032452875.1. Taxonomy (NCBI): domain Eukaryota; kingdom Metazoa; phylum Chordata; class Mammalia; order Artiodactyla; family Bovidae; genus Bos; species Bos javanicus. Next base: position 87,079,296 of record NC_083869.1, read on the forward strand.
AAATTTCTTTTCTGATTTGAAAAGTGCATTTGATACAAAGAGCAGCATGCTAAACAGAGAATATAAAAGTGAAGTGGAAATTTATTGAAAATAGTTTTGCTTATAAATGGTAGTCAAATAATTAGCCTAGCACACAAATGCAGTATAATTAATGCTATTAACATATATTTAATAGCATACATTTAATAACATACATTTATGTTTCAAATGTATGTTTTAAAATATCTAGGAAAATTATATAAATATAATGTAATTGAATCCATTTAAAGTAAAGCTTTGCCCCCTTCTCTTTCATCTTGGAGATTGCATTGTCACACGCACATTTTCTGATACAAAAAGGTTAAATATGTTGAGGTATTTCAGATCTCTAGGCTTCTTTTCCTCTGATAAACTGACTTATACTTAGCTTGTTCTTATATCATTGTTACCCATGATCCAGTGTCATTTTTATGAAATGTATAACTAATCTCAACATTATATGAAAATGCCATACATAGTTACAAAAATAGATAATAGTATGAGTACTATGAATAATCAGTGTTTCTATGGTTAAAGCAGTGTCAGTGTTTTCATTATAGTCTCTATTTCAAAAATTATAACTTGACCAAAGGATTTTATACTAAGATTTGATGTGGTTTTTGAGCTCTCAACCAGAGCAATTTTTTTCAAAGTGCTTTTTCAGAAAGATTTGCCATTTCTTAGTATTAGACATGTATAGAGGCAGGGCAGATTCCCATTGCACCATCACTTCAAATATCCTTTTGTTACTGAAACATGCTTGCCTGCAAAAATAGAGGTATAAGCCACAAAGGGCTATCTGTGTCCTTGGATCTATGTCATGGGCTGTCTTATAAGGAAAACAACTTTCCAATGATGAAGTTGACTAGTATAAAACTGCACATTTCCTGTGTTACTAAATTGTTATTTTTTTATCTGAAGTTTCTGCAATAGTTCCTTAGTTCTTTATTTCAAAATCCACCAATTCTAAGAATCCTTTATCCCTCTGAAATCCTGTTAAGTCAATAGGTCATCTCCCTAAAATTATAAGGCCCTTTCTGTTATTGACATTCTTTTTGCTGTTTGTTTTCAACAGATATATTCCTACCATTTTTCGCTTTTGAAGACATGGGCTAAGTGAGTTTCTCCAAATCTAAATTCCTACTGACATAACTCAGTGCCTTATAGCCTTATATACATGCAGATCTAATACCTCCTAAGAACTTAAGCTCCTAGGACCCATCAGTTAGAATGGAACTTTTAATGATAGCAATAATTATTATTATTAATTTTGGGGTCCTATATCCTCAGTGTTCTCATAACATTTTGTTCATGTAATTTCTATAGCACTTGGTCATTAATAGGACTTCTGCCCTGGGAACTTCTCAAAGGGAAATTCTGTCCTAATTTTGCCCCCCTTTCATGGGTCCCCTTTACCTATAAATCGGAGGCTAAACATAAAATAAAGACTTTTGACTTTGCCCTACTCTTGGCAATTGCTTGGACTCTTTAAAGTAGCTCTGCCCGAGTTGTTGCTATGTGAGACACAATTTGAACTCACCGATCTAGCATCTCATATCTTACCATGGAAGATCTCTATAATACCAACCATGCACTTCCTTCTCTCCCTCAAAGTAGGAACTGGATAGGGACCAATACTTAGTCCTCTTTGTATGTCTAGAACTATACTTTTTGTGACTCCATGAACTGTAGCCCACCGGGGTCCTCTGTCTATGGTATTTTCCAGGCAAGAATACTGGAGTGTGTAGCCATTTCCTTCTCCAGGGGATCTTCCTGACCCAGAGATCCAAACTGGATCTCTTGCACTACAGGTTGATTCTTTACCATCTGAGCCACCAGGGAAGCCCTGTATCTAGAACTAAGGACATAGCAAATGTACACTCTATATTTTCTGCATAGATGAAATAATCTACTAATCAACAAATTGATATTTATTTGTCTGCCATTACTGGTAATTAATATAACGAGTCATTAGAATGAGGGACCATCTCTCTGGTCATGAGGCAGAATGAATGGGAATTAAATACATGATTCTATCTGTATTAGCTCTGTTCACCAACCAAATGAACTTGCCATGTGCAGACTGTTCTGCATAAGGTGTTAATTCACAATGATTCAAATTAACATTAATATTTGCAGACATTGCTGTTCATTTATCTTAGCTCATTTACTTTATCATGAAATAAAGCTGAGTTAAATATTACTATATGCAGAAGAAATTTAAAATGGTTATGTAGTACAGCAAACCTTATAAGGCATTCATCTTCATTACTGAGGAGACGTTTGATAATTCCCTTAAGGATACACCACTTGAGTTACAAGATTCCTCCAGGGAAAAGATGAATGGTTTGAGATATAAACATCCTGCATGTTATAGGATTTCTTACAACAGATAGACGGTTTCTTATGATAGATTTGAGAAGCCCAGGAAAAACTGGAAAGTTTATGTGCTAGATGGATTGAACTGATGGCCCCAACTTTTTATATATCCTTGTACCCATGTCTTTTGCTATCACCCTCCCACACTGATCTTAGACTTGGCCACGTAACTTTCTTTGACTAGTGAGACAGAATAAACCTGACATAAGCAGCTTAAAAAGTATTTGCACATTTCCGCTTATGCACTTAGACTTTTGCCACTACCTAGAGAACATGCCCAGTGTGGTTGATTGGAGGAAATGGGAGAGTGTGGAAAAGATGAACTGTCCTAACTGAAGCTTCCCAGACCAGCCAATTCTGGTTGACTCACCCACTGACTGGATACATGGGCGAGCCCATCCTAGATCAACTGAACTCAACCCTGATCGGCAAAACTGCTCACCAGAACCATAGTTTTGTGAGAAATAATTAAAGTTATTGCATTAAAGCCATTAACTTTTAGGGCAATTTGTCAAATAGTATCATGTGGCAATAGACAAAATCAATACAGTGGCCAATTTTCCTGTAAGATAATTATGAAAGTTACAATTCTTATAAGATGTATAAGGAATTTAGATTTTAAACTTTCAGTAATTTCAAGTAGAGAGTAGGCATACAAATTAAAAAGTTGAGCTAGAAATTAAAAGTTGTTTTGTTTTCAGAAGGGATAAAAAAAGATTGGAGAAAATGAGATAATTTTCAGAGTCAGTTTGTTGTTTCAGTAAAATATAGGCTCTGGAAGCAGATTTTGTGGGATAGAGTTCTGAGTCCAGCTCTTTCATGGTAGTGTGACTTTGGTCAAGTTACTTAATCTCTCTATGCTTCCTTTTCCTCATCTGTAAAGTTGGAATACCTATTGATGGTAGACGGTTTTGAAAGTTATATGAGGCAATACATGTCAGATACTTTGAATAGTTTAACATATAATAAGCAATCAATAATGTTAGCTTTTATTGTATAAGAGGTAGAGTGGCTAAAATAGAGTGACACCAAATCATTACTGTGTGTCAAGTTTCAGGATATAAGGTCAGTTCAGTTCAGTTCAGTCGCTCAGTCGTGTCCGACTGTTTGTGACCCCATGAATCTCAGCACGCCAGGCCTCCCTGTCCATCACCAACTCCCAGAGTTCACTCAAACTCACGTCCATCGAGTTGGTGATGCCATCTAGAACTTCAAATAGGACTTCTGCGAAAGTGAAAGTACTCAGTCTTGTCTGACTGTTTGCAACCTGATGGACTGTAGCCCATCAGGTACTAATTGTTTCTTTTCTGGGTATTTTTAAAGGCTGGTATCAGTTGCAAGGGGCTTCCCAGGTTGCTCAGTGGTAAAGAATCTGCCTTCCAATGCAGGAGACTCAAAGACGCAGCAGACAGGAGTTTAATCCCTAGGTCAGGAAGATCCCTTGGAGAAGGAAATGGCAACCCACTCCAGTATTCTTGCCTATAAAATTCCATGGACAGAGGAGTCTGGTGGGCTACAGTCCATGGCCTTTCAAAGAGCTGGATATGACTGAGCACACACATACCACACATCAGTTGCAAAATCATTAAACAAAAGAGGAGTAGTGGGTTATAGGTGATGGCAAATATGAATTTGAATTATGTGATGATAAGCAAGTCATTGAGTCTTCCTGAAATTTGGCTTATTATATAGTACATGAAGGCCTGGCTGAACAAGATGGTCTCTAAAGAACTGTACACCTTGATAATTTGTTACTCCTGAATTTACAGTGAAAGTAAAAGTTGCTCAGCTGTGTCCAACTCTATGCAACCCCATGGCCTATACAGTACATGGAATTCTCCAGGCCAGAATATTGGAGTGGGTAGCTGTTCTCTTCACCAGGGGATCTTCCCAACTCAGGGATCAAGCCCAATTCTCCCACATTGCAGACAGATTCTTTACCAGCTGAGCCACCAGGGAAAGCCCCTTATAGTAGCAGCACTTATCCTAACTGAGTACTAAAAATAAACAAGTGATAATTTTCTTAATGCATGAATAGTTTAAAATGGTAAGAAAGAATAGCAGTGATAACATTTTAGGTAAAATTCCATTGTTTTATACAAAGACAAACAATATAATATGTATTGGTGATGTTTCCTGGGACCTGAAATATGCCAGATTCTGTGATAGATCCTGAAGACTAAGAGATAAAACATATTTCCATTGAGTACCTATGAGTACCTATAGGTACTATAGTGTGAAGACAGGAACAGCTGAGGGAGAGAGAGAGAAATAATTTTCTACTTAAAAAATATGCTGTATCTTATTCTTCATTAAAGGTTGACTTTGCTGACTTATATGAGATAGTCAAAACTTGTGTTTATGGCCACTAATATATAGATCTGGAGAAGGCAATGGCAACCCACTCCAGTACTCTTGCCTGGAAAATCCCATGGATGGAGGAGCCTGGTAGGCTGCCATCCATGGGGTCACTAAGAGTCGGACACGACTGAGAGACTTCACTTTCACGCATTGGAGAAGGAAATGGCAACCCACTCCAGTGTTCTTGCCTGGAGAATCCCAGGGACGGGGAGCCTGGTGGGCTGCCGTCTTATGGGGTCGCACAGAGTCGGATACGACTGAAGCGACTTAGCAGCAGCAGCAGTATATAGACCCTCCTACAGTCTTTATGTGTTTTAATATTTTTTCCGTAAGAGTACAAATGTGGAAAATTTTATCCTTAAACAAATAATTGTGTCTAAGCAAACAAACAGAATAGGGTGGTGCTTATTATTAAGATGTCTCTCAGCTCTCAGCATTCCAAATTCAGCTTTATGATGCAGGAGCCCTCTCAGATTTTATCTTGCCAGAAACTCCCTGTAAAACACTGCCAATAGGGGGCACAAAAGGAAAATGAGGGTGCTGAGGAAGAAAGAAGGAAACTTCCTGTTCCTTGTGAGCTTCTAGAGGGCTTTCTGTGAGTTTATCACTTTAGTAACATCGAAATCCAGTTTGCAGTTTTTCTAGCATGTCAGATCCAGTTTCATGATGTATCAATACATAGACACCAGCCCCAGCTGATCAATACCCCTCACAGAAGTTGGAGGTTCAGCCACCTTGGGCCCTTTCTTGACAATTCTGTTATGTAATTATCTCAACCTCTAGTTTTTGTCCCATAGTCTGTATGCTGTTAGCTGCCTCTTGCACTTGCTATTTTTTAGATACTTTGTGATAATTCTTTGTACTTTTTAAATTACTTAGTTAACAAGCTTATACACAATTAGTAACTCTCTACATAAAATTTTCTCTATACAAAAACTGGTGTAGTTTCTGTTTGGGGCAAGTGAGGACCTTAACAATGTACTTTAAAAACTATTTTTAATTGAAATAAAATTGTGTACAGCAAGTGTGTCTTTGTTTTGGCTGCTATAACAGAATACAGTTGACCCTTGAACAATTCAGGGGGTTTGGGGTGCTGACCCTCCACACAGTTGAAAATCTCAGTATAACTTTACAGCCTGCTCTCTGTATCAGATTTTGCATCTGTGGATTCACACAATGTGAATTGTGTAGTACTGTGGTATGTATTTAGTGAAAGAAATCCATGTATAAGTGGACCCCTCCCGTGCAGTGGAAACTGTGCTGTTCAAGGGTCAACAGTACTATAAACTGGGTAGCATATGAAAAATAAAAGTTTACTTCTCCCAGTTCTGCAGTCTGAGAAGTCTAAGACCAAAGGCACTGGAAGCTTTAGTGTCTGGTAAGAATTCACCTTTTGGTTCATATATAACGATCTTGCTGTGTCCTTATCTGGTGGAAAGGGTATGAGAACTCTCTTTTATAAGAGCATTACATGACTGGGATCTCGTTTCTAAGAGCAACAATCCCATTCAAGTGGGCTAACCTTAATCCATGACCCATTCACCTTCCAAAGGTCTCATCTCTAAATACCATCATATTGGGGATTAAATTTCAACATGAATTTTGGGGGGCTACTAACATTCAGTTAATAGTTCAGGTACTCAAGTCATGTCCAACTCTTTGCGACCCCATAAACCGCAGCACACCAGGCCTCCCTGTCCATCACCATAATATCAGTGTATAAACTTAAATTTAGAAATTGATGTTTTTGTATATATATATTCAACATCTGACTGAAAACTAAGATCATGGCATCTGGTCCCATCATTTCATGGGAAATAGATGGGGAAACAGTGGAAACAGTGACAGACTTTATATTTTTGGGCTCCAAAATCACTGCAGATGGTGACTGAAGTCGTAAAATTAAAAGACACTTGTTCCTTAGAAGACAAGTTATGACCAACCTAGAGAACATATTAAAAAGCAGAGACGTTACTTTGCCAACAAAGGTCTGTCTAGCCAAAGCTATGATTTTTCCAGTAGTCATGTATGGATGCAAGAGTTGGACTATAAAGAAAGCTGAGCACCGAAGAATTGATGGTTTTGAACTGTGGTGTTGGAGAAGACTCTTGAGAGTCCCTTGGACTGCAAGGAGATCCAACCAGTCCATCCTAAAGGATATCAGTCCTGGGTGTTCATTGGAGGGACTGATATTGAAGTTGAAACCCCAATACTTTGTCCACTTGATGCAAAAAGCTGACTCATTTGAAAAGACCCTGATGCTGGGAAAGATTGAAGGTGGGAGGAGAAGGGGAAGACAGAGGATGAGATGGTTGGATGGCACCACCAACTCAATGGACATGATGAATTTGAGTAAACTCTGGGAGTTGTTGATAGACAGGGAGGCCTGGCATGCTGCAGTCCATGGGGTCGCAAAGAGTCGGACACAACTGAGCGACTGAATGGAACTTAACTGATTCATCACCTGGATCAACATATAGAAAAATTATAGTGCTCAGATGGTTTTGTGTGTCCTCACCTAGTTAATACTCCCTGCAAAGATAATTACTATTGAACTATATATTAATAGAATTATAAAGTATGTAATTATGTGTCTGGTTTCTTTTATCAAATGTAATATTTTTGAGATTCATTATGTGTAGTTTTTGGTTCTCTTTCATTAGTGTGCTTTATTTCATTTATGCCTATCATAATTTGTTTATGAATTTTCTTGTTGATGGACATTTCTTTATAGTTTTTAACTTTTGAAAAAAGCTGCTATAAGAAGTCTTGCACAAGTCTTTTGGTGAGCATAAGCCCTCATTTTGGGGGTATGTGTCCCGAAATGGAATTGTTGGGTCTTAGAGTATATATTTGTTTAGTTTTAGTAACTACTGCCAAACTGCTTTCCAGGTCAGTTGTACTAATGTACACTCCCGCGTGCACTGCACAAAGTTCCAGTTGATAAGCATCTTTGCAATTATTTCTTTAAATATTACTTCTTTCTCAATTTCTCCTTCATTTCCTTCTGTGATGGGATAAATAGAGGTTGGAGTTGTGTACCACATGTTACTTATACTATGTTATTTTTTAAATTTCTTTTTTCCTTTATGTGCTTCAATGTATATATTTTTCAGAGAAGGTGATGGCACCCCACTCCAGTACTCTTGCCTGGAAAATCCCATGGATGGAGGAGCCTGGTAGGCTGCCATCCATGGGGTTGCTAAGAGTTGGACATGACTGAGTGACTTCCGTTTCACTTTTCACTTTCATGCATTGGAGAAGGAAATGGCAACCCACTCCAGTGTTCTTGCCTGGAGAATCCCAGGGATGGGGGAGCCTGGTGGGCTGCCGTCTATGGGGTAGCAGAGAGTCGGACACGACTGACGCAACTTAGCAGCAGCAGCACCCAGTCTTCTGTTGTGTCCAATCTGATGTTAAATTCATGAGTTCTGAATTTCAGATATTGTATCATTCAGTTCTAGAATTCCCATTTTATTGTTTTGAAATTCATTGGTAAAATTCTCCATCTTTTTATCTATTTTGTGCATATGATATATATATATATTAATTAATATCAATTACAATTATTTTAAAGTCCTTTCTGATCTGTTATCTCCTTTATCTGAAATACCTTTAGATTTATTTTGATTTTCTATTTCAGTTGAGATAAGTACATTGTTGAAATTATATATTGAGTTTGATTACCATTTAAAATATCTCCTGAAAGATTAGCCTATGACTTAGTGTTGAAATGCAGTTATTATGTATTTGGTAAGGCACAGAAGCTGGAATAAAATGATACTCATTTTTTTTGGAAGGACCAGTTTTTGGTTTTTGTTTCACTAATTTTTCTCTATTGATCTTCTGTTACTCACTTTCATTGATTTGGCCTTAGTCTTTATTATTTCCTTTTTAGGGCTTGATTTCGGTTTAATTTTTTTTTTCTTATTCTAGTTTCTTAAAATAGATACCCTGATTTGAAACTTTTCTTCTTTTCTAATGTAAGCACGTTCTTCTACAAATTTGTCTCAGTGTGTTAGCTATGTTCCACATATTTTTGATATATTATATTTTCATTTTAGTTCAATTCAAAATATTAAAAAATCTCCTTTGAAATCTTATTTTGAACTCCAGTTATTTGAAAGTATGTAGTTTAGCCTCCAAATATTTGGGGGTTTTCCAGATTCTTTTTCTCTTAATGATTTCTAGTTTAATTCCATTGTAGTCCGAGAGCATGCTCTATACGGTATCTATCCTTTTAAATTTGCTGAAATTTGTGGGGATTTTTTTACCCAGTATATGGATTGTTTTACTGATTTGTTTTATGTGTACTTTAAGAGAATGTGTATTTTGATATTGTTGAGTGGAGTGTTCTATAACTGTCAGTCAGATCAAGTTGGTTGATAGTGGTGAAACCATCTGTATACTTAGCAATTCTACCAATATTTTTGATTTGCTTTACCAATTACTGAGAGAGGATTATTGAAGTCTTCAACTCTAATTGTAGATTTGTCTATTTTTCCTTTTGGTTCAATTTTTCCATCATATATTTTAAGGCTCTTTTATTAGGTGTGTGCTCATTTAGGATTCTTATGCCTTCTTGGAAAATTGACCACAATTTATAATGTCCTTCTTTATTGCTAATAAATATCACTGTCTTTCTGTTTTCCTATCTTCTCTGATTTTATTGCATTTATAATTTAATTTTGTTTTTTCTGCTGACTTATTATTTATGTCTCTTTAAAATCATAGTGGTTGCCCTAAAATCTAAAATATACACATTTCATCTATCACAATCTACCTTCAAAAAATATTACACTATTTCATATATAGTGTAAGAACTTTATAATAATATGCTCTCAATTTATTCCTCCAATTATTTGTGTTATTGTCATATATTTAAGTTGTAAATTCACTAGAAATATACAATAAATTAAATGGTATCATATTGTTTCCCTATGACAGAAGTACATTGTGTCTATATTTCTTAGAGAGGAAGATATTTGGTATTGAATTTTCTCAGTAATTATTTACCTAAGAGAATCTTCACTTTTGTTTGGAAATATATTTTTGTTCAGTGTAGAATTCTGGGTTGAAAGATTCTTTTCTTTTTCTCCCAACAATTAGAAAATGTCATTCATTGTCTTCTAGTTTGCATGGTTTCTAACTGGAAACTGCTATAATTCTTTGTTCATCCATAGGTAATAAATCTTTTTCTGTCTGACTGCCTTCAGGATTTTCTCTTGATCTTTTTAACATTTTGCTTATAATATGTAGTTTGCTTTTTTGTATTTACCTGGTCAATGTTTTCTGAGTTTCTTCAGTCTGTGGTTGACGTCTGTTATTAATATAGCAAAATTCTTGGCCATTTTCTCAAATATTTCTTTTGCCCTCTTCTCTCTTCTTTCTAGGATTTGAACTATGTGTATGTTAGATCTATTGATATATTGACCTTGTTCCATAGCTTTGGGACACTCTGTATTGTGTTGGTTTACTTTTCTACTCTTTTCTTTTTTGTTTCAGTTTGGGTAATTTCTGTTGACTTATCTTCAAATTATCCTTAGGTTCACTGATTTTTTTCCTTGTCTGTGTTAATCTTAATAATGCCTGTCAAAGACATTCTTCATTTCTGTTATTGTATTTTAACTTCCAGCATGTTCAGTTGACTCATTCTTATAGTTTTCATCTCTGTCCTGAAATGATCCAGCTAATCTTACATGCGGTTTACCACTTCCACTGGAGACTTTAACACAATTACCTTAACACTTTTAATCACAGGTACCTTAAATCTTACCTTAAATTTTAATCACCTTTACCACTGTTAATCCGGAGAAGGCAATGGCACCCCACTCCAGTTCTCTTGCCCAGAAAATCCCAGGGACGGAGGAGCCTGGTAGGCTGCAGTCCATGGGGTTGCTCAGAGTCGGACAGGACTGAGCAACTTCTGCGGGGAGCCGGTGAGGCATTCCACTCGTGACAAAGGTCATGAGGAAGGAGGCTCGGCATACGCAAAGGCGGGATCGAGCCTCAGGAGTCCCCCGGATATTCTCGAGCATTTTCCCCCCAAAAACCAGAGTCTGCCTACTTTATTGCTTTGTGCTCTCACCTCTGACTTTACTGGGGGCTGTCCCCTACCACCGTCTCGCTCTCTCTCTGTCAAAGAGTTAACTTACAGCTCCAATTAATAAAGTTCCTGGGCAATTAGGAGTGTTTAAATCCAAACCCCTCTGATGGCTCTCTAACTCGCCTGACAAGTTTACCCGGACTCCTGCAGCTATGCATACGATTGTTTACAGTCTCCCAGCCTCGAGAGGCATGGGAAGCTTAAGATATTCAAATAGCTTAGAGCCTCTCAGAGAGTTAAAAACTGTCAGAATAAACTAGTAAAGGATTTCATTGATGAGTCAATGCTTGTTGCCAAGTTTTCACATCCCCTGAATTGTATCCTTGAATATGTATCAATTAATAGTGGGTATGTAGAAAAAATAAGTAGTGGCCTTGGTGTTAGTAACTTTAGACCCTTAAGGTAATAAATTCTTTCTTTGTTGTAAACCCATTACACATCCGCCCTATAGGAATGCAATTTTATCTTTGCAAGATGGTGCCAAACCTTGAAATAATTACTCTTAGAGAAAGTAAGTCTTTGTTGATAAGTCCTTGTCAAGAGTCATAAAATGTTAGTAGGCCTTCTGGCCAGAAGATGATGTAAATCACCTAAACCATTTGTATACGATACATTTGCAGGAAAGAAACCTTGGTTTTTGATAAGAATCAAAGACTGCTGACTTTGCATCCCCTATTATCCTCTATGTGTAACTTAGGGTATAAAAGCCCCGGTTAAAAATAAAGCTATGGGCCTTGCTCACCAACGCTTGGTCTCCCCATGTCATTCTTCCTTTAAAGCTGAGTCTCCATCTGGAGCGCGGAACCCACCACGCTTACTAATCATGCCTGGGCTTCTAAGACCCACTCGAGAAGGTGTCTAGGGTGAGACACCTTCCGCTATTCGAGAGGGCGCCTGCGGCCTACGTAAGTGGTGCAAACTTCTTGTCTTGAAGTTTTATTGGTCTCCCGCGTAAACCAAGCTACTCAGCTTCTTTTCTCCACTGAATTTTCCTACTGAGCTATCCTCATTCTATTGTTCTCTATATCTCTAATTAGCATATAAATAGTCGCCGACGCCGTCTCCCCTTCGAATACCCTGGATCAGCCGGGGCTGGTCCTCGGCAGGTGGCGCCCGAACAGGGACATCGAAGGTAAGTCCCCAACCCCATTCCCCCAGTGTTGAGTTTTCGGGACGGATAGGACCCCACTTAGGGTGCTGCAGACCCCCCTGTAGAATAGACAGGGAGAGAGGAGTGGGAAGTGTTGAAAGTGTTGAAGAGTTAGAGAGAAAAAAAAAAACGATTTCTAAAAAGGCTGACAAAAAAGGCCTAATCTTTTGATAGCTAAAAGCAAAATCTTTTACTATACTTAATTTTCTGACATGGGTAATACCGAATCAAATGAAAGACAGCTCTTTATAGGAGTAATTTTACAGTTATTAGGTAAAAGAGGAATTAAAGTTAAAAAATCTGCCATTCAATCATTTTTTTCCTTTGTACAAGAGCACTGTCCCTGGTTTCCAGACGAAGGCTCTGTTAACTTAGATGTCTGGGAAAAAGTAGGAAAACAGTTAAAAACTTACCATGCAGAACATGGCTCAGAAAAGGTGCCTAATGACGCCTTTTCCTTATGGAATATTATTAGAGATGTCTTAGACCCTGCCCCTGATTCAGAAAAAGTACATCTTAAAAGTGATAGTGAAGAAAATGCTGTAGCTAAACCTGCCCCTGAATCTAAAAGAGTAACTTTTAAAGAGGAAAATGAGGTCGAAACTATAATTAAACCTGAGGAAAATGAGAAAAACGAAGACCCGTCTGACTATCGGCAACTAAGAAAAATGTTAGCAGCCGTGACTACTCAGGAACAACCTAAAGATAGGGATGAGGAACAAGATCAGCCTTCCCCCAAACAAAAAGAGAATTTAGGCGAGATAACAGCTAAATATCACTCTGATGGAGATTGGCATCTCTTAAACAAAGATGCCCCAAAAGGCCTAAGAGAAACTTCCCCTGTCAGACCATCCGCTCCTAGGAGCTTGAGGGAAATATCCCCGATCAGACAGTTTGTAAGATTTAGTCACCAAACAGTTAAAGGATCTCCGGAGCAGGAGAAGAGAAATACGGGACGCTCCCATCCCTCCATGCCTCCTCCTCCGTGTGGGGGTAAAGGGCCTCCTCTAGGAGTTTCCCGGAGAAGGGTTTTCTCTAGTCCCGAGGATAAATTTGATCCTCACCTTGAGGCTTCTTTTCTAGTCCCCTCTGCAGTTTAGATAGGGTAAAGAAGGTACAAAATAAATAAAAATATTCTCAAAAAAAAAAAAATTAAAAAAAAAATGGGTTTCTCTGCATCTAAGAATAGACAAATGTTTATTGGCTCTGTGAAATATGATTAGAAATGTCCTGGACCCCTGTCATGAGGCTGTTAAATAGCCTTTGAGGGAGGCTATAGCGGTAGATGGTGGTGAGTCTCCACTTTCTGCATAGATCATAATTTCTGCTATTGGAAAAAAAAAAAAAAAAAAAGGAGGGAGAAAGTGCTTTACCTCCCGAGGAAGGAGAGGGCTTACAGGACGCTGCGGCCGAGCGCCCTGGAGAGCTCCCTCCCCCTCTGCACAAACCTTTAAAAAAACTTATCCACCACTTTCTGATTTAAGGTGATCGCCACCGCCTCCGTTTGTGCCTCCCAGGACCCAGGAGTTCCCCACTTTGCCCCCAAAGCCTCTCAAAGCGCTGCCTAAGCCTGAGGAAGATAAAAAGTTTTTTGAACAGTGGAGCTTTTAATACAGACTGCGTGCACAATATGCAGAGCATGCTTCTTAGAGAATACCCCCTCAGGGGGGGTCTCACCCAGGCTAGGAGAAAAGCGAAACGGCAAGGGGATTTAGCAACAATATTAACCCCTGATGTGCCGCTTACTCCAATTCCTACGGGAGTGGCTGGCCCCCTACCTTTGGACTTTGTAAGATTTGTCCTGGGGCATAGCTCGCTTTCTTTTCAAAAAAAAAAAAAAAATCGGTGGTGCATGGTGTAGTAGATTCTGATTATATTGGAAAAATTAAAAGTTTTGATCTCACCACCTAACAAAACTGTACAAATTAATAAAGGTCAAAGAGTAACACAGCCTTTGCTTTTACCTTATTATCAGACAAGAAAAAACTTGACTTCTCAAGTTAAGAGCCACAAAACATTTGGATCTAGTGATCTAGCCTTTTGGGTGCAGGAAATTACAGCTCCAAGGCCTTTAAAAGATCTTTTAATTCCAGAGAATAAAATGCCAGGGCTATTGGACACAGGAACAGACGTCTCTTAGCATTGCTGGGAAAGACTGGCCCAGCTCCTGGCCAACACATACTACTGAAAATGAGTTGGTGGGATTAGAGAAAGTGGTATGTGAGGTGGGGATGCTATACAGGTGGTACATTTAACAATACTTTATATATTGTTATAAATACATAATATAAATATATTTGCCTAATTACAGTTTGCCTAATTAGGTATGGGTATAAATAAAATATAATAAAGGTATACCTAATTCTACTTATAGATCTATACTTAATTTGTATATAAATTAATATGCATACTATATACACACATATATATATACTGTATAATTAAATATATATTGCAGTAATATGATGTGTGTGTGGCTGATATTGATTGGTATGGATTGATGTGCTGTGATGATATATGTTCTATATACTGTATAATTGTGTGTGTGTGACATGTATTATTACAGTACATTGGTTTGTGTTGGTTGGTATTAGCTGTGTACGTGTTGTATTGCTGTAATATATATTAATTAATATATTAATTATAAAGATTAATTCAAGTATATTGATTTATATATATTATATGTCAATAAGTTTATACTTGTTGCCATATATAAATACATATATAAATACATTTTACATTTAGGTATGTCTGTATACCAAAATGAAATAAGGAGGTTATACATTTATTATTTAAATTTATACAGAGACCTAAATTAAACATTAGACCTAAATTAACATATCCCTAGGAAAACAGCTGGACAAATAGTAAAGTTATGTCCAAATTGTAATCAATCACTTAAAGGTAAACACACAGGGGCAGACTACAATGATGAGACACTAGATGCCTGAATTACAGGCTACGACTCGGCCCCTGGTCAAGTAAAAAGACCTCCTTACTGGAGAGTGTAAAAGGCCAGATGTGTTGCTAACTTGTGGGAGAGGGTATGCTTATATATTTCTACAGAATGCAGATTCTCCGATTTGGATCTCAGAAAAATTCGTCATGTCACATTCCCCAAAGACCAGGTTCGCGGCGCGTGCACTCGCTCGCTCCCCCTCCCCCAGCCAGCTCTCTCCTCCGCGCCGCCAGCGGCGCCCCGCACCCTCCTTGCTGCACCCCGCGACCTAGAGCAAGGAAGTCTGTGCGGCGAGTGAGGGCCAGAGAGGAAAGCGCGCCCGCGGAATGCAGTCCAGACCAGCGCGCTCCCGCCGGCGACAGGAAAACGCCAGAGCCCAAGCGGCGGCGGCTAGCCCGAGTCCGCGAACCCGGCCCCTCCGCCCGCCGTAGACGCCGCGGCCCACAGCCTGCCGTTCGCGTTCTGCCTCCTGATGCTGCGGACACTGCTCCGCCGAGCCGATGCCTACAGCTGCTCCTTGTTTCATCTTGTTTAAATCCTCAATATAATGTTTGCTCCTTTGTGGTGGTGTTGTGAACAAATGTATGCTCTCATCTTGTTTAAATCCCCAATATAATGTTTGCTCCTTTGTAATGTTACAACGTCCACCTTATCTTATGATGTAACCACTTATTGAATTATGCTCTTGCTGTATTACAACAACTGCAGGATTTAATGCGAACACGACGGTTTGTAGGCTTACTTATCTTGGGAATAGCAACTTTGATAAGTGCAATTACTTCTGTTACTGTGGCAGCAATATCATTGACTCAACAAGTGCATACTGCTCAATATGTTGATTCTATGTCCAAAAATGTTTCTTTAGCATTGGCAACACAGGAAGCTATAGACAGAAAATTAGAGATGAGGGTAGACGCCCTAGAGGAAGCAGTAATACATATTGGGACTGAATTGCAGGCTTTAAAGGTGAAAATGGCATTGTCCTGTCATGCTGACTACCGGTGGATATGTGTAACACCCCTGAAAGTAAATGAGACAGATTTTGAATGGGAAAAGATTAAAAACCATATTTCAGGTATTTGGAACAGCTCTGACATTAGCTTAGACTTAGGGAAACTTCACAATCAAATAGCAACCCTGGAACACTCCCGATTAGATTTTACTGCCGCTGGAACAGCAAATGATTTCTTCCATACTTTCTCTAACTACATTTCAGGAAAAAATATTCTGTCTACCTTCCTCGGCTATGCTACGTTGGCTGTTTTAATTTTATTTCTAATAACAATTCTTCCTTGTATTGTCAGGATTCTTCGGCAGAGCATTCAGAGGCTCGCGACTGAGCTACATCTGGCTGTTTTAAGAAATAAAAAAGGGGGAGATGCGGGGAGCCGGTGAGGCATTCCACTCGTGACAAAGGTCATGAGGAAGGAGGCTCGGCATACGCAAAGGCGGGATCGAGCCTCAGGAGTCCCCCGGATATTCTCGAGCATTTTCCCCCCAAAAACCAGAGTCTGCCTACTTTATTGCTTTGTGCTCTCACCTCTGACTTTACTGGGGGCTGTCCCCTACCACCGTCTCGCTCTCTCTCTGTCAAAGAGTTAACTTACAGCTCCAATTAATAAAGTTCCTGGGCAATTAGGAGTGTTTAAATCCAAACCCCTCTGATGGCTCTCTAACTCGCCTGACAAGTTTACCCGGACTCCTGCAGCTATGCATACGATTGTTTACAGTCTCCCAGCCTCGAGAGGCATGGGAAGCTTAAGATATTCAAATAGCTTAGAGCCTCTCAGAGAGTTAAAAACTGTCAGAATAAACTAGTAAAGGATTTCATTGATGAGTCAATGCTTGTTGCCAAGTTTTCACATCCCCTGAATTGTATCCTTGAATATGTATCAATTAATAGTGGGTATGTAGAAAAAATAAGTAGTGGCCTTGGTGTTAGTAACTTTAGACCCTTAAGGTAATAAATTCTTTCTTTGTTGTAAACCCATTACACATCCGCCCTATAGGAATGCAATTTTATCTTTGCAAGATGGTGCCAAACCTTGAAATAATTACTCTTAGAGAAAGTAAGTCTTTGTTGATAAGTCCTTGTCAAGAGTCATAAAATGTTAGTAGGCCTTCTGGCCAGAAGATGATGTAAATCACCTAAACCATTTGTATACGATACATTTGCAGGAAAGAAACCTTGGTTTTTGATAAGAATCAAAGACTGCTGACTTTGCATCCCCTATTATCCTCTATGTGTAACTTAGGGTATAAAAGCCCCTGTTAAAAATAAAGCTATGGGCCTTGCTCACCAACGCTTGGTCTCCCCATGTCATTCTTCCTTTAAAGCTGAGTCTCCATCTGGAGCGCGGAACCCACCACGCTTACTAATCATGCCTGGGCTTCTAAGACCCACTCGAGAAGGTGTCTAGGGTGAGACACCTTCCGCTATTCGAGAGGGCGCCTGCGGCCTACGTAAGTGGTGCAAACTTCTTGTCTTGAAGTTTTATTGGTCTCCCGCGTAAACCAAGCTACTCAGCTTCTTTTCTCCACTGAATTTTCCTACTGAGCTATCCTCATTCTATTGTTCTCTATATCTCTAATTAGCATATAAATAGTCGCCGACGCCGTCTCCCCTTCGAATACCCTGGATCAGCCGGGGCTGGTCCTCGGCAAACTTCACTTTCACTTTTCACCTTCATGCATTGGAGAAGGAAATGGCAATCCACTCCAGTATTCTTGACTGGAGAATCCCAGGGACAGGGGAGCCTGGTGGGCTGCCATTTATGGGGTCGCAACGAGTCGGACACGACTGAAGCGACTTAGCAGCAGTAGCAGCACCACTGTTAATCACAGCTACCTTAAATTTCCTCCCTGGACATTTTACTACCTGTGTCATACTTGAGTTGGATTCTGATAATTATTTTTTCTCTTAGAAGAGTATCGTCTCTATATGTATTTTTGTTGTTTGTCTTATAGTTTTTGTTGTTGAAAGTCATCTGTCTTATAGGCTCTTTTGCCTAGAAATCAGCATGCTTTTCCTTCTGCTAGACCTAGATTATGGGAATTTGAATTAATGTAGTCAGGAGGAGGGCCTAGCTTTAGGGAAAGGCATCCTTTAGGCACCACAGCTTTTGAATTCCTCTAGATTTCTTGTGTTAGAGTGGTTTTCAAGAGGCTTCCCCCCCGCCATCCCCCACAGTGAGTGCTCCTGCAATTTTAGATTTTTCATTTTACTATAAATGTTTCTTTATCTGCTCTTGTTCCTCCCTTTTTCTTTTCCAGCCATATTCTAATGTTGTTACTTAGTGCTTGTTAGCTTGTCTCTAGGATGTGGTAATGGGTATCTTCTCTTATTCACATTAAGTCTTAGACTGGAATGATATCAGGTCCCAGGTCCTGGAGTGTGGTCTCCTTTCCAGGCTCTGGCCATGGGCACTGCATGCAAGCCCACACTCTCTTATTAGAGGTAGGATTTGTTGCTATTGTCATTCCTTCCCCCCAGCTGCAACTGGTTTTCACCAGTGTCCTAAGGGTGACATCTGCCCTAGCAAGCTATTTCTTATGTCATCACTTTCCTAGATTTTGAGCTAGTTGGTTGCCCTGTAATCTCAGCTATCCATAGTTTCAAGAAAACTCATGAATTTTTTTGGCTCTTTTACATTATATGGGGTGTAAATGACACTTTTTATGGCTTTCCACATTGCTGGATGGAAAATAAGTTTTATATGAATAAAGCATCATTGTAGAAATGATCAGAACTTCATAGTTTCTTACAAATTAACAACCAAGGGTTTTATGGACCTAAAAATGGAAGATATCCACAAGTAGATGAAGATGTGTTATGTTTTGTTCCTGAAATACTTGCAAAAAAGATTATTCTCACACTCTAAGCACTGCAACTGAAGGTAGGGTAGATTGCCAAGTTCTTTGGAATAGATGAAATCATTTCAAAGCAATGAGGGACTGATGTTATCAATTCATGTGTTGTACAGGATTATCATTATGGCATCATGTCATGGTTTAAATAGAAGCATTTTTCTTTCGTGGTGGTTTATAAAATAAAGGTGTGCCCTAAAACTGACATTTTGTGTACTGTTGACAGTATGGTGGAACTTCATGTAGGTAGAGTGACAGATGACTTTCAGCTTAGGCATTGAGGCTTAAATACCTACAAAATAAAAAATATTTGTGTAATACTGCCACTTTAAATCCTTTTCATTCGTGATTTCCTGAAAATAAACTTATTCATGAGGTTACAGCTGATACACTGAAAAATGGATAAAAGGTTTTATTGACTTGGAATGCAGATCAGGTATATTTTCAATGAGAGAAACTAGATTAAAAGTCAATACAAAGTCCAGGTGACTCAGTGGTAAAGAACTTCCTGCCAATGCAGGACACACAGCAGATGCATGTTTAATCCCTGGCTCGGGAAGATCCCTTGGAGAAGGAAATGACAACCCACTTCAGCACTCTTGCCTGGAAAATCCTATGGATAAAGGAGCCTGGCAGGCTTTAGTCCATGGAGTCACAAAGAGTCGGATAAAACTGAGCAAATGAACATATTGGCATAGAAGAAGCACAGCATGGAACATGGGTGGCCTGGAATAGAAAGGAAGGAAAAGGACTGAAACAGAACAGAAGGGCTAGTGAATAGAGATATGCTAACATCAACAATTTTCAGCTTCTCAGTGTTACCTGAATCACTCTTCTTCAAGCATTATCTTGTTGATAATAAAGTGAGTATGAATTTATGGGACTGATCCCTTTACTATATACAGAGGAAGTCTAAATCTTTTCGACAGCCTTGCGGAAGGAGTGTCTTAATCAGGGGAAGGATTCTCAGTCAGTAAATTGACTTTTGTTCAATCTACTTTGCCAAAGAAACATCAGTGTACTATGGAATTGTATTTGCCGACTTCTCTAAGTAAACTGGTTCATGGTTAGAGAAAGTCTTTACTTACAAAAAGAATCCTTTAGCATTTTACCAAATCTTTGCAGTTTTTGACATTAAAACAAAAACTACATCTCTATCCCAAAAGCGCATTATAATTTTTAAGGCAAAAACAAAAATTAAGAGTTGTGTAATGCTGACACTCTATCCTTCAAGGGATGTTTGATATTTTTGTTTTACATTAGGATATTGCCTTTAATCTTTGAATCTAAACACATGTAAGATGTGTACATATATGTTATTGAATAAGGTAGACTTACCAGAAAATATTTGATTTCCTTGTGTCTAGTTAGTTTTATCATTCATAAAAATTCCAAGTGAAAAGATATGCCACATGCTAGTGTATTTTTTGTAATGTATTTCTTTGGTAGTATTTTAAATAACAGGGAGTACCAAAAAACTGATCATTATGGAGGGATTTAACCTCAGCTAGCTATTTTATAACCAATGCTTTATTCCAGCTCTATAATTAACATCTAAAATTAACATTTTTCAACATGACTTTAAACATTAAGGAATCAAAGTAGATATAAATACTTAGAGTACTATTGCTTTGCACTTTTTAGGCCTTTCAAAACGGAACTGAAGGCAGTCTCTCTCCACATGAAATATGGCACAGTACATGCTTTGGAACTGTTTTATAGTTTTAAATGTTTTTTATGCAAGTGGGTATAATTATTTCCATATGTTTATAAAGAATAAAAGGAGGTAGTAGTGGAGAGTGCTGAAATAGTCTATGTCCCTTTCTTTCACCAGACACCTAAGAGAACTGGTCCCTTCTTATCTCTAGTCTATTGGTAAATAGAATATATTCACTTTCCCTAATACTGACCTGAAGATGCTGTTTAATGCACCAAAAACAAATCTTATTAATTTTTTACATGATTAAAATGGTCACAACTATCCAATGTTTCTTGCTGATTGAATCTGCCACTTCTGTTTACTAGGAAAATAAATAACACATGTTTGCTCTCTTTCTAAAAGGTTCCTATTTATTCTGTGGTCATTTCCCACTTATAATATTTCCAGCTTAATTTCATAAAACAGCTTTTATATGACTTGAAAGAGAGCCCTTATTGTGCACTGTCTTCAAATATTTTTTCCCATTGAGCACTGGACTTTTATTGAAGAATTATCCAGCCATCCAGTTTTTCTTTTCTTTATTTTTTTTTTTTTGCTTGAGCTGGAATTTAAAAAGTGAAACAGTTGCATGCTTTGCATATACACACAGAATAGGCAGAATTCAGCTGTTTGAGAACTTCTTCCCCTCACCTCCCTGCCCACCATATCAGCAATGCATGTGCCCAATTTCTAGTTGTCAAACAAACAAAAGCAAAGTTTACAGGGCATTTGTCTTCCAGAGTGCTCATTAAGATGAACACATATGCAGAGAAAAGTGTCTAGCAGGAAAACTCTCACTGTTATCATTTCTTAAGGCATGGATGCCATAAGAAATGCTTTTTTTTGTCCCTTGCCCAGTGATTTAGGGTCTTGATGAGTGAACATGGCTAAATCATATCTTCAATATATAAATTTGTAGTTTGTCATAGACTCTGTGTCATAAACTAGACATATGTTCAAATTGAAAGTCAAGGTCTGTTTCTTTACCTTTGCATTTATGTCAAAATATGAAGCATTTTGGATACATATTTCAAGGCTTTTCTCAAATTACATCTCCTCTCAGATGCTTTCCTATTATCTCTGTTCGATATAACCTCAAATTTTTATGTGACATGTTCTGCCTTATTTTGTAATTATTTGTGTATTTGTCTTGTTTTCTTTCAATTCTGCCACATCATTTTCTACTCTTTCTTTTTCCATCTCTGCTACCTTGTACAAAAATATCTCTCTTGGTAATACTCCTTCGATTTAGAGTAAGGGTTAAATGTAGGTGTTCTTTATCCACAGAATTGAGATAATGGTCCATTGTTTCCTTTTCTAACTTTTGATAATATCCTAATGTTGGGAAAGTTCAATTTTAATGCAAATAAAGAATACATGTAATATAATAATACAAAATATGTATCATAAAGATCAATTAAAAGTGTCAATTATGTTACAAGCTTAAGCTGACATTTCTAAGTAATTGTATGATTTTCATAAAAGTCATTGAACTCTAGAATGGAAAATATTTTAAATTCAAGCAACTCATGTTGCAGAAAGATCAAACTGACATTCAGATTTTAGAAACACATAACTTTATTTTGCTTTCAGTTAAGAGTATTGTAAGACAACAATGGGCTTCTGATTCAATTACTAATGACTCTTCTTTTCCTTGACAATTTTCTCTGTTAACAATTTTCTCTGATGAAGTAGGAATTATGCCATTAGCACCCTGCTGCATTTATTGTTGAACTGTACGCCCATGATTTAAAGCCTTAAATTACTAAGGCTTTAAGAAGCAATACTATTATTATTATTTTTTATTCCTGCCCAATTTGATTATAGGTGTTTTCCAAGTGATTCACATGGAACTTTAGCCAGTCTACTTCCGCCCAAAAGTCTGATATATCTTGGTGTTGCTAACTGATAAGGATAATCACTTTCCAGAGACTCATGATAAGAAGTAGAGTCCAGAGTAATCCAGGTACTTTGGTAGCATGTGAGCCAAATTCAGCTCCTAGTTACTCCAAAGCCTCTGCCCATGCAAGGAACACATCCTGTTATGGACCAAATTGACCTGAAACATTTTACCTAAACCATGGGATCCACAGTTTTAAATTGCTTTGCTATAAGTGAGATATTATAAGGTTTGCTATGAGTGAGATTACCCACCGACAAACGGAAGAGAGTTTTGCATGATATTTTTCCAAACTTTCTCTTAGAAGTTAAATTTTCAGCTAGGTTTATACATTATATTTGTGTGTGTGCTGACACAGTAGACTCAACTGTGTGAGATTCTAACAGAAGTATAAGAGCCTGAGTGGTACTAGTATTGATCACATCAAATATCCTCATACATACTCTACTTGTTATCTCACTTAACTTTCATAATAACCCTGTGACTTTGGTGTCATTCCCATTTTACACACGAAGTGCCTGAGGCTCAGTCATGTGAATTAGTGAACGATGGCATCGAACAGATCCAGGTTTGTCTTATCTGAGACTACATATTCTTCATTACATCAAGCTGAATTTATCCTAAATTTAGTTGTAGGTCTCTCACCACTTAGAAATCTCAGCTTGATTCAAACTCATTTGTGTGAAGGAAGAGGCAGAGTTAGTCTGACTTGTAAGTGGAGTTGTCATATTATGTTCCATAATCAACACAGTCTGCACCAACTGCCTTTTGCATTTCCAGACGTGGCAAAAAAAAATGGGTTTTGTGAGTTATGTGAGATTGAGTTATTTAACAATTAGCAAGTTGCATGCTATAGATATTCTGTGGAGTTTATAAAAAAAAATGAGAATATGGAGTGCTTTTATCTTTCAGGAGCTTACATCAAAAGCATCATGGGAGAAACCAAAACTATGTAAGTAAGATTTAAGGTGGCTGAGGGAGTAATGTCCTTCCTGGAAGAGTGAAAAGCCATTTTCAGGGCCAAGTCAATAAGATAAGGTTGCCTGAAGGACCCTGGGGAAGTATCACAATATGGCTTTGATTGTGGGATGATGTGGCTTTGACTGTAACAATTGAATAGAATGAATTAGATAAGCAGCTGATCAAACCCACTCCAGTATTCTTGCCTGGAGAATCCCATGGACGGAGGAGCTTGGTGGGCTACAGTCCATGGGTCACAAAGAGTCGGACACGACTGAGCGACTTCACTTTCACTTTGATGTAAGCCAACCTTGCCATGCACAATCATTTTGTTTTTTTGTAGTTAGTATGAGCCAACAACTATTAGTACAAGGGTTAGATAGTGTCCTATAAGCTCTAACCACCCATCCTTATCTTTCCCCTATATTCCACCTTTCTACCTCCTTCCATATATAAAATATTCCTTCCTTTCTAAAGCCAGTCTTCCACTAGAGCAGTTCAGTTCAGTTCAGTTCAGTCGCTCAGTCATGTCCAACTCTTTGTGACCCCATGAATTGCAGCATGCCAGGCCTCCCTGTCCATCACCATCTCCCGGAGTTCACTCAAACTCACGTCCATCAAGTCGGTGATGCCATCCAGCCATCTCATCCTCTTTCATCCCCTTTTCCTCCTGCCCCCAATCCCTCCCAGCATCAGAGTCTTTTCTAATGAGTCAAATCTTTGCATGAGGTGGCCAAAGTACTAGAGTTTCAGCTTTAGCATCATTCCTTCCAAAGAACAGCCAGGGCTGATCTCCTTTAGAATGGACTGGTTGGATCTCCTTGCAGTCCAAGGGACTCTCAAGTAGATCCCATTATATCTCCCTTACTCAATGATACTGCTCCAGAATTCTCCCCTCTTTCTCCTGCTCATCGTTTTTAACTCTCTTCATATAAATCTGATCTTATTTCTTCCTGTCCATACTTTCCCTGCCATATATTGATCCAGTTATCAAATAGTTAGTCAGTCTTTGAGGAAGATGATGTATTGAAAAGGAGAAGTAAATATTTTGACATTTGAGAATGATTAAATTTATAGTTTTTTATAATGAAGTGGATGAAAGAGATTTGAACCTTGAGTGGCTGATTCTTGCAGATTTAAGATATATAAATGAAAATTTCCTTTGAGAGGTGAAAAATCATGAGGTCTGATGTTGATTCATAGTTCAGCTCAAATCATGATAAAAAATACTCCTGGAATATACTATTGCTTAAGATGAGAAAACTCTAAAGATAAAAAGTCTTCAAGTGAATGACATGAAATAATGGAATAGTTCTTCCCTAAATATACTACAAGGAAATGGAAGATCTCCTGAGTCTGAAGACTGTCTTAGAGTTAAGGAATTTAGGATTTCCCACTACTAATGATGGCAAGAGTGGCAAGGGCATGTGAACAATAAAGGAACTCCATCAGAGTAAACACCGTAGCTTCCAAGATATACTGGTGATATATTTGTAGTAATAAAATTGGAGCTGCCTGAGTCAGATCAGATCAGATCAGTTGCTCAGTCATGCCCGACTCTTTCGACCCCATGAATCACAGCACGCCAGGCCTCCCTGTCCATCACCATCTCCCGGAGTTGACTCAAACTCACATCCATCAAGTCGGTGATGCCATCCAGCCGTCTCATCCTCTTTCATCCCATTTTCCTCCTGCCCCAACTCCCTCCCAGCATCCGAGTCTTTTCCAATGAGTCAACTCATCACATGAGGTGGCCAAAGTACTGGAGTTTCAGCTTTAGCATCATTCCTTCCAAAGAATACCCAGGGCTGGTCTCCTTTAGAATGGACTGGTTGGATCTCCTTGCAGTCCAAGGGACTCTCAAGAGTCTTCTCCAGCACCACAGTTCAAAAGCATCAAGTCTTCGGCGCTCAGCTTTCTTCACAGTCTAACTCTCACATCCATACATGACCACTGGATAAACCATAGCCTTGACTAGATGGACCTTTGTTGGCAAAGTAATGTCTCTGCTTTTGAATATGCTATCTAGATTGGTTATAAATTTTGTTCCAAGGAATGTCTTTTAATTTTATGGCTGCAGTCACCATCTGCAGTTCTTAAAAATGACAGAATGATCTCTGTTCATTTCCAAGGCAAACCATTCAATATCACAGTAATCCAAGTCTACACCCCAAGCAGTAATGCTGAAGAAGCTGAAGTTGAACGGTTCTATGAAGACCTACAAGACCTTTTAGAACTAACACCCAAAAAAGATGTCCTTTTCATTACAGGGGACTGCAGTGCAAAAGTAGGAAGTCAAGAAACACATGGAGTAACAGGCAAGTTTGGCCTTGGAATATGGAATGAAGCAGGGCAAAGGCTAATAGAGTTTTGCCAAGAAAATGCACTGGTCATAGCAAACACCCTCTTCCAACAACACAAGAGAAGACTCTACACATGGACATCACCAGATGGTCAACACTGAAATCAGATTGATTATATTCTTTGCAGCCAAAGATGGAGAAGCTCTATATGGTCAGAAAAACAAGACTGGGAGCTGACTGTGGCTCAGATCGTGAGCTCCTTATTGCCAAATTCAGACTTAAATTGAAGAAAGTAGGGAAAACCACTAGACCATTCAGGTATGACCTAAGCCTGAGTATAAGGCTAAGCAATAGGTCTGGGACAGTTATACCTGTTGCACCTGGCAATGACAGCACATGATTGAATCTTTGATGATTTTGAAGGATGGGAGAATCCCAGAGAACTGGTACCTGAGAAACTCAGCATCTTTAATTTAGAAGTGGAAATGATGATAATAGATCTAGCCTTTAGACGAAAAAGCAACATTATTTCATTTCCCAATTTGTGGGTATTTGCTAGGAATCTATGTGCAAAAAAAAGCTATGAGAAGTAAAAAAATATATGAAAGAAATGTCTCCTGATTTTATTGTATGGGTAAGCACATAAGCATGTTCACTGAGCCAATCACAAAGATTAAAAACTAAGTCCTCTAGAATTGATTAAGCAGCTGCTATATGCCTATTAATATTCCAGGTATCTTTCTTGGATCTCATTTAATTCTTGTAGTGCTCCTGAAATGTTGGTAACTCCATTTCTATAGAAGGCAGTCAAGTAACTTCTTCAAAGTAAGGCAAAATTATCTGTTTTTCAAGTTTCAAGGGGGAAAAAAAATTCACTCTAGACTGAGAGTGTCAAAGATTTAAGCCTTATATTGGACAATGAAGAATGAAATAAATAGGTAAGAGTAGTGCAAAAATATTAGTCAGTGTATGGAAGGACTATCAAAGGCCATGAATACCAACCTGACTGGAGGAAAGCATATGTTTAAAAGCAGATAGGAAATACTTTGGAAAAGGGAGTTGAGCTTAAATTACAATGAGTCTATATACTTTTAAACAGCTCCTTCCTATCTCTCATCTTTCTAATTTTTCAGTTCCATTGAAAGGAAGGTAGTTTAGTTTTTTACTTTCCATTTTATAGCTATTTGGTTGATGAAAGAAGAGGATTTTTGTTTAAGATCCTCTATCTTGTAGTGATTTGGTTTTATAAAAAGATGTCCAAGCTACACTATTTGGATCTAGTTCATAATTTGTGCCTAATATAGTCTACACCTCAGTTATGTATGCATATAAAACCAATTCCAAGCAACTTAAAAGTAACACAGGAAATTCAGGTTAACATTTGTCACAGTTCCCAGTGGAAACAGCCTCTTCTATTTAACTTGTGATGAAATGAAAATGCTACACCTTGTTTCCCTCTCAGTGTAATGCCTTCTCCCTCTGTTCTAGCCAAAATCTCACAAACTTGGACATTGCAGAGAATACTCTCTTCCTGGCCTTTCTTGTGAGACACTGAGAACTATTTTCTGTAAAGGACCAAAAAATATGCATTTAAGGGATGATGAATGTTGCTCAGTGGTAAATCTTTGTGTAAAAATGTGTTAAATTTTAGTCATTTTCTGTGGGATTGTAGCATCAGCAACTGGCATGAGATGAATCAGACCGATGATTCCAGTTCTTTGCAAAGCAGACAGCATGATATAATGGCGATGAAAAAAATCTCCCTTGGCAACTTTTGTAGCCACGAAGTGCAAAAGAGGTGTTAGATATTACTATACTTGGAAAGAGCAGGAGTCCTCATTTCAACTATTGAAATTATTTGAAGCCATCTTTTACCATTTCCTTTAATGCTCATAACGTGGCTATCATCAGGATTTGATTTCTTGAGCAGGACAGCCTTACCTTGGTTTTCTGTGGAGTCTGGAGCCCTTCAGAAGTCTAAGAATCTATCAAGGGATTGTTTGAGCAATATGTATCCATATATATATGTGTGTGTAATATATATATATATATATATATATATATATATATATATATATATTTGTTTTTTTTCCTTTGCACACAACGTTGCCAAGTATCATTTCAAGAATTGAATGTTTAGTTTTTTTGCAACTGCCATAGTCTTACTTGCAAGGTCACCTTCTGTGAGAGTTGAATAGATGCAGTTCTTTCAGGGAAGAGTTTAAGATGGGTGGTGTATTCATAATTTAAAGAGAAACACACATGTTACAGAAACCATATAAAGCAATATTCCTCAAGCGAGAAGTTGTAAATGTTGTCAGAATATGTTAACTTGGGTGTTACAAGGATTAACTGACCACTAGGAATTTTCAGTCTATTCACTAAGCCTACCATGGATGTTTAGAGCGATGAATTCTAACATAGAATTGTTATCAAAGTTCTATTGTAATGTAGGGCAGAAAGAAACTAATTCTTAACCAACATGGCATAATTGTCTCTTGCTTGATATTATGAAGCTATTGACTATTATAGAAGTGGAAAAACTGTTTTTAGTCACAGTTGGCCCACAGCGGCCAACTCTACTTCCCTCAATCCTAACCAGACTAAGTCCTAAGGAACCAAGTTTAGAAACCATGTGGCTTAGAGTTTTGAAAAATAGTGCTGACACCAGGTGACTTCAACATCTACCGTGCTACTGGCCTGTTTCTAAGTGACAGAAGCACCTACGTGCCAGTTATGAAGAGTGTAGAGTGCTCTCCAGCTGCTGCTGTTCTTTTTTGACTATTACTATTGCCATTCTGTTTTCCATGAAGCTTTGTCTGTCTATTCTTATTTTTATAACTATGGAATATATAACTTCAAAAGCTTTCCCTTATGTTCCTCATTCATATTATGTTATTCAGAAAGCCACATACTGTGGCCCTTTTAACATTATTCAACAATTTTAAGCTTATTGCTGACAGGTGCTGTATTAACAGTCTTTTTGTAATACTGATATCTTAGATTTAGAGAGATATTTCATTTTAATTTTTAATAAATATCATTTCATATTTAAGGGGTGCTTTTCAAAGTAAGGGGCTTCCCAGGTGGAAGCACTTTGTGCATTTATCATAATACATACTTCAAAGGCCCAGTTCTTGCAAAAAGACCAAAAGGTGCTATATGCAAGTTGTTAATCTCTTCTTCAGACATTCTGTGAATTGGTGTAGTCTTTAATATTTGGCAATTTGCCTCCACAAATTGCCAAATATTAGATAAGATCAACAAGTTCATTTCTTACTCCTATGAGAGTTCAACACAAGTGTTTTAGGAGTGGCTTTTCAAGTGTTGATTCAGGACTCAATTTCCTTCCATTTTCTTATACTACTGTCCTTTAGAGTCTCATAGGCCTTTGCTGAATCCTTTTCCTCCAATTATCAAAGGGATGAAGAGAGAGTGGACCATTCCATGGAAGGATATTTACAGATCAAGATATATGTGGTGTCTGTCACTTTGGTCCACATTCAATTAGTTAGAATTCAGACTCACATTCTCACCTACTTACAGTGGAATCTGGGAAATGTCTAGTTGTAAAGAAGCAAAACAGAAAACAAGGAGGTAGTCTCTACTACAGCCATTCTACCTGGATTTGCTCAGCTTACCTTCCTGGTAGTGAATAATTTTTATGAAATTTTGCTTTCATATGGTAGTAGCTTTACATTGCACCCTGATCTTCCAAAGAAATACCTTCACAATCCAATCTTTAAAAATAATTTACTGAAAACTTTATTATCAAAAATTACATTCTCAACCTCTGCTAAGTATGAGAGCTTTTCTTTCAAAGGATAATAAGTGTCCCTTGTGGTCGAATAATTGGATTATTTCTGGCTAAGACTGTGAAATTGTTGAACATTTTTTGGACAGTTTCCTCTTTGACTTCTTTCTAATGGGTCCACAGTTTACTAAATCTCCAAAATCATATACCCATTGCTGTAGTGTTCCCTCCCAGTTACTAAGGTCTTCATTTGGACTTCCATTCTGGCCCCACTTGTTAAGGATATTGACATTAATAGATATTTACTGCTTGAATTTTAAAGGTGAATTTGGGAGTTTAATGGCTAAGCTGTTTCCTCTCATGCATTCCCAGGAGTACAGATTTCCATGGAATGTTAATAGATGTACAAAAATATGCATATATAACAAACACACAGCCACATCCTCACATGGATTCTATGGCCCTCTACATTTGGATATTAAAAACAAATTTTTTAATTTTAGTTTTATTGGAGTATAGCTGATTTACAATGTTGTGTTAGTTTTAGGGATACAGTGAAGTGATTCAGTTATATATTCATTCTTTTTTAGTTTCTTTTTTCATATAAGTTATCATGCTAATTCGCTTCAGTCATGTCCAACTTTTTACAATCCTATGGACTGTAGTCTACCAGGCTCCTCTGTCCATGGAATTCTCCAGGCAAGAATACTGGAGTGGGTTGCCATTTCCTTTTCCAGGGGATCTTCCTGAACTAGGGATCTAACTCACATCTCTTGTGTCTCCTGCATTGGCAGGTGGGTTTTTTACCACTAGCACCACTTGGGAAACCCATAGGGAAATGTTGATTTAAACAAAATTAAGCAGATTTATCTTATATATATATATATTAATGTCTTATATGTTATATTACATTATATATAATATCTATATATATATTTAATATCTTAGGGCCTATAGTGTGTTAAATGTGCACTTTGATACTCCAATAATTAAAAACATGTGTGCTCAGTTGCTAAGTCATATCCAACTCTATCTGACATGAACTGTAGCCAACCAGGCTCCTCTGTTCATGGAGTTTTCCAGGCAAGAATACAGGAGTAGGTTGCTGTTGTCTTCTCCAGATGATCGTATTGACCCAAGAAACAAACCTGCAGTATCCTGCTTTGGCAGGCAGATTCTCTACCACTGACCCACCTGTGAAGCTGAATAATTCCCAATTCTCACCTACAGAGGCCTGCCACAGCATTTAATGTTTGCTATAAAAACCATTTCTGTGTATTAAAGCGATATTCTCCAGTGTTTTACTGCAGGTTGATTCCTTAAGGTGAAAAAAGTAAAGTTTCCAGGGTCAAAGAAATTTGTGAAATACCACATATTATTTTTGTTTTTGTTTTTATTTTTTTGGAAATATTGAGATTTTTAATGCAAGATTTTAAATCCTAATAGAACTGCAAAATGAAATGGACATTTTCTTTATTTAAAATTTTATTAATTTTTAAAATATGTTTTATTGATTGATTGATTTTTTTTTTTACTTTACAATATTGTATTGGTTTTGCCATACATTGACATGAATCCACCATGAGTGTACATGTGTTCCTCATCCTGAACCCCCCTCCCACCTCCCTCCCCATCCCATCCCTCTGGGTCATCCCATTGCACCAGCCCCGAGCACCCTGTATCATGCATCAAACCTGGACTGGTGATTCATTTCACATGTGATAATTTACATGTTTCAATGCCATTCTCCCATATCATTCCACCTTTGCCCACTCCCACAGAGTCCAAAAGACTGTTCTCTACATCTGTGTCTCTTTGCTGTCTCGCATACAGGGTTATCGTTCCCATCTTTCTAAATTCCATATATATGCATTAGTATACTGTATTGGCAGAGAAGGCAATTGCACCTGACTCCAGTACTCTTGCCTGGAAAATCCCATGGATGGAGGAGCCTGGTAGGCTGCAGTCCATGGGGTTGCTAAGAGTTGGGCACGACTGAGTGACTTTACTTTCACTTTTCACTTTCATGCATTGGGGAAAGAAATGGCAACCCACTCCACTATTCTTGCCTGGAGAATTCCAGGGACAGAGGAGCCTAGAGGGCTGCTGTCTATGGGGTCGCACAGAGTCGGACACGACTGAAGCGACTTAGCAGCAGCAGCAGCAGCATACTGTATTGGTGTTTTTCTTTCTGGCTTACTTCACTCTATATAATAGGCTCCAGTTTCATCCACCTCATTAGAACTGATTCAAATGTATTCTTTTTAATGGCTGTGTAATATTCCATTGTGTATATATACCACAGCTTTCTAATCCATTCATCTGCTGATGGACATCTAGGTTGCTTCCATGTCCTGGCTATTATAAACAGTGCTGCAATGAACATTGGGGTACACGTGTCTTTTTCAATTCTGGTTTCCTCAGTGTGTATGCCCAGTAGCGGGATTGCTGGGTCATATGGCAGTTCTTTTTCCAGTTTTTTAAGGAATCTCCACACTGTTCTCCATAGTGGCTGTACTAGCTTGCATTCCCACCGACAGTGTAAGAGGATTCCCTTTTCTCCACACCCTCTCTAGCATTTATTGCTTGTAGACTTTTGGATAGCAGCCACTGGCGTGGAATGGCACCTCACTGTGGTTTTGATTTGCATTTCTCTGATAATGAGTGATGTTGAGCACCTTTTCATATGTTTATTAGCCATCTGTATATCTTCTTTGTAGAAATGTCTGTTTAGTTCTTTTGTCCATTTTTTGATTGGGTCATTTATTTTTCTGGAATTGAGCTGCAGGAGTTGGTTGTATATTTTTGAGATTAATTCTTTGTCCATTGCTTCATTTGCTATTATTTTCTCCCATTCCGAAGGCTGTCTTTTCACCTTGCTTATAGTTTCTTTTGTTGTGCAGAAGTTTTTAATTTTAATTAGGTCCCATTCATTTATTTTTCCTTTATTTCCAATATTCTGGGAGGTGAGTCATAGAGG
The DNA here is from genome assembly GCF_032452875.1 of Bos javanicus. Lineage (NCBI taxonomy): Eukaryota > Metazoa > Chordata > Mammalia > Artiodactyla > Bovidae > Bos > Bos javanicus. The sequence goes on from NC_083869.1 coordinate 87,111,732, forward strand.
ATCCTGCTGTGGTTTATGTAGGAGAGTGTTTTGCCTGTGTTTTCCTCTAGGAGTTTTACAGTTTCTGGTCTTACGTTTAGATCTTTAATCCATTTTGAGTTTATTTTTGTGTATGGTGTTAGAAAGTTATCTAGTTTCATTCTTTTACAAGTGGTTGACTAGTTTTCCAAGCACCACTCATTAAAGAAATTGTCTTTTCACCATTGTATATTCTTGCCTCCTTTGTCAAAGATAAGGTGTCCATAGGTGCATGGATTTATCTCTGGGCTTTCTATTTTGTTCCATTGGTTAATATTTCTGTCTTTGTGCCAGTACCATACTGTCTTGATGACTGTATTGAGGTAGAGCCTGAAGTCAGGCAGGTTGAGTCCTTCAGTTCCATTCTTCTTTCTCAAGATTGCTTTGGCTATTTGAGGTTTTTTGTATTTCTATACAAATTGTGAAATTATTTGTTCTAGTTCTCTGAAAAATACCATTGGTAGCTTGATAGGGATTGCATTGAATCTATAAATTGCTTTGGGTAGTATACTCATTTTCACTATATTGATTCTTCTGATCCATGAACACGGTATATTTCTCCATCTATTTGTGCCCTCTTTGATTTCTTTCACCAGTGTTTTATAGTTTTCTAAATATAGGTCTTTTGTTTCTTTAGGTAGATATATTCCTAAGTATTTTATTCTTTTCATTGCAATGGTGAATGGAATTGTTTCCTTAATTTCTCTTTCTGTTTTCTCATTGTTAGTGTATAGGAATGCAAGGGATTTCTGTGTGTTGATTTTATATCCTGCAACTTTACTATATTCACTGATTAGCTCTAGTAATTTTCTGGTGGAGTCTTTAGGGTTTTCTATGTAGAGGACCATGTCACCTGTAAACAGTGAGAGTTTTACTTCTTTTCCAACCTGGATTCCTTTTATTTCTTTTTCTGCTCTGATTGCTGTGGCCAAAACTTCCAAAACTATGTTGAATAGTAGTGGTGAAAATGGGCACCCTTGTCTTGTTCCTGACTTTAGGGGAAATGCTTCCAATTTTTTACCATTGAGGATAATGTTTGCTGTGTGTTTGTTATATATAGCTTTTATTATGTTGAGGTATGTTCCTTCTATTCCTGCTTTCTGGAGGGTTTTTATTATAAGTGGATGTTGAATTTTGTCAAAGGCTTTCTTTGCATCTATTTAAATAATCATATGGTTTCTACCAAAAATTTAGAAAGAGCTAACACCTATCCTACTCAAACTCTTCCAGGAAATTGCAGAGGAAGGTAAGCTTCCAAATGCATTCTATGAGGCCACAATCACCCCAATACCAAAACCTGACAAAGATGCCAGAAAAAAAAAAAACAAAACTACAGGCCAATATCACTGATGAACATAGATAGAAAAATCCTTAACAAAATTCTAGCAAACAGAATCCAACAACATATTAAAAAGATTATACATCATGACCAAGTGGGTTTGATCCCAGGGATATAAGGATTCTTCAATATCCACAAGTCAGTCAATGTAATACACCACAATAACAAATTGAAAAGTAAAAACCACGTATTATTTTTGATTATTAATTATTATTGTTTTAATTATTAATCTTATATGTGGTATTCCCCAAATTTATTTGACCGTGTTGGAAACTTTACTTTTTTTCACTTCATGGGAACAGCCTGCAGCAAAACACTGTTTGGAAAATACTACTTTAATCCACAGAAGTGGTCCTTATATCAAATATTTAGATGCTGTGACAGGCCTGTGTAGGTGAGAATTTGGTACAAAAAGTATTTTTGTGAAAGGAAAACCATCCACATGTCATATCAATTCTTTTTCTTCTGTTCAGAAGAAATTATTTCACCTGGAGTATGCTTTGTCACAGTAGACACTACAGTTGAGAAATAGCATGATTTCAACTTCTATTAAAAAAAAAAGCAAACTAAAGTATTCTTGTATGAATTCCATAAACAACAGTTACTTAATACTTCAAAGAAGAACCAAGAAATTCTGACTCTTCTTATTTTTAATAACTTTATATTGTCCACATCTTTGAGATATAAAGATAAGAAATATTTAATTTTACAGAGCAAGGCAATTCTAGTGGACTTAAAGAAGGTTTCTGGTCTAAAGAAGGAACTCTAATAACTAGTTGATAAGAGAATGAAATGTTGCTACTCTTTTGAATCTAAGTAGCAAGGTTTTGGTGAAGGATTTCAAATCATGTAATACTTTTATGCTATTTGTAGCCAAAACTGGGGGAAATAACATTATAATATTTTCTGACTTACAGTGCAATTACAAGTGTCAATTCCATTAGCTATGTACTTATAGTTGGTATAGAATAATTTAAATTATTTATTTGCTATTCATTTTCTTTCTATATCAAATCATTATAAATCAATTTTCCCATTCTTTGGTCAGTAAACAGAGTTATCAGTATTAGGCAACCAATCAAATACATTTCAATTTGAAGAAATATTGAATTCTAAACACTTTATTTGTATTTCTTTGTGAAAATGCCAAGGACTTTTAAAAAATTCATTTTCTCAAATCTTCTTTGGCTGAAGATTATATATATTTGAATAAAGATCAACATTCAAAGACTTTTTAAAACTAAATACTGTAATTTTACCAGTAGGCTAAACAGAGTGCTTTGGAGAAAACACCCTGGAGCTTGAGAATCTTTCCAGAGACTTAGCTTAACATTTTAACAAGAGACTAAACAATGCAAACTACTCTTTTGTTAATGGTTGGGCAGAAAAGAGGATAAATGAAAAACACTAAAAAAGTGTAATTGAGTCTATTTCTTGGACATCAATTGATGTCATGCAAGCAAAACTTAGGCATTTTCAAATAATATATTTGTTGACATCAAAGAGTCTAGGGAAAGGTGAAATATCTATGTAATAGGAATATTTTGAACTTTATATTGGCCACTGAAACATCCTTCATTCACGGCTACCAGAAGAGGAAATTGCTGATTTATTCACTTAGTTAACATGGCAAATATGTACATACAAGTAGCATATAGTGTTTTTCTGCCAATAATCCACACTGTTTTCCATTAGAGGTTTTACTTCTATGTTTCTCACAAGTATGGATAAAAAATTTACATTAAATATAATTCTTTTATTTATAGAAAACCTTCTTGAATAGACATTAAAATCCTGTCAGCCATTATGTAACTGTACTATAGGGAAGATGGCGAATGCTTTAAATTTAGGAAATCATTGGAAATACCTAAAACTATTATGTTCTCATAACTCTTCAGTAGCCAAATAATATCTGATTTTCTATTTTATCATTGAAAATCAAATTTATCTAATTTGATTTTATCATCTTATCTAACAGTTCGATTGTATTAAATAGGATTTTCACAAATTTTATCATGTTAAAGTTTTAGAATTTCACAGCCTTGTAAGATAGTGAGCAACCTTGTATTAGTCTATTCTGACCTATATGTTGGAGTTATTTTAGGTAAAAATGAGGCCATCCCTATTTTCTAGTCTAAAGACAGTTTTCATCTTTTTGAAATGGATGTTACTCTAATAAATACATATTAATAGGCATAAAGAATATTTCTACTCAGAGTTAGTAATCAAACTTCCTTTCAGTTCAGTTCAGTAGCTCATTTGTGTCCGACTCTTTGCAACCCTGTGAACCGCAGCACGCCAGGCCTCCCTGACCATCACCAACTCCCAGAGTCCACCCAAACCTATGTCCATCGAGTCGGTGACGCCATCCAACCATCTCATCCTCTGTCATCCCCTTCTCCTCCCGCCCTCAATCTTTCCCAGCATCAGGGTCTTTTCAAATGAGTCAGCTCTTCTCATTAGGTGGCCAAAGTATTGGAGTTTCAGCTTCAACATCAGTCCTTCCAATAAACACCCAGGACTGATCTCCTTTAGGATGGACTGGTTGGATCTCCTTGCAGTCCAAGGGACTCTCAAGAGTCTTTTCTAACACAACAGCTCAAAAGCATCAATTCTTTGGTGCTCAGCTTTCTTTATGGTCCAACTCTCACATCCATACATGACTAGTGGGAAAACCATAGCCTTGACTAGATGGACCCTTGTTGGCAAAGTAATGTCTCTGCTTTTTAATATGCTGTCTAGGTTGGTTATAACTTTCTTTCCAAGGAGTAAGTGTCTTTTAATTTCATGGCTGCAGTCAGAATCTGCAGTGATTTTGGAGCCCCCCAAAATAAATTCAGCCACTGTTTCCATTGTTTCCCTATGTATTTGCCATGAAGTGATGGAACCAGATGCCATGATCTTAGTTTTCTGGCTTTCAGTACTGTTCTATTCATCTATATTTCTGTTTTTGTAAAAGTACCATACTGTCTTCTTATGACGGCAGCTTTGTAGTATAATCTGAAGTCAGTGAGCCTGATTCCTTCAGCTGTGTTTTTCTTTCTAAGGTTGCTTTGGCTGTTTGAAGTCTTTTGTGTCTGCATTCAAATTTTTAGATTTTTTTGTTCTAGTTCTATGAAAAATGACACTGGTAATTTGATAGAGATTGCAATGAATCTGTAGATTGCCTTGGGTAGTATAGGCATTTTGATAATATTGATTCTTCCAATCCAAGAACACGATATAGCTATCAATCTGTGACATTTTTAATTCTCTCTCCAGAGTCTTAGAGTTTTTGGAGTACAGGTCTTTTGTCTCCTTAGGTAGGTTTATTCCTATGTATTATAGTCTTTTTGTATGTAATGGTAAATGGGATTATTTCTTTGATTCTCTGTTAGTACATAGAAATACAGCATATTTGTTTTTCAAAAGGGTAGAAAAAGAGAAAAAGTAGAAAAGAAACAAACAATGGTTTTCCTGCTGCTGTGAGCACCATATGCAAAAGCCTATAGGCAGGAAAGGGCACATGGTGCTCATGGGAGAGGAAGAGGCCCCACCTGGCCCACATTGCTCTTTCACACTGGAGACTACCCTCTTCTGTGAGCGCTGCCATAACAAAATACCAAAGACTGGGTGGTTTAAACAACAGAAATTTATTTCTCATAGTTCTGGAGTTTGGAAGTCCAAGGTCAAGGTGAAGGTAGGCTTGGTTTCTCCTGAAGCCTTTCTGCTTGGCTTGTAAATGGCCATCTTATCCTATGTTCTGTCATGGCCTTTCCTTGTGTGCACCCCTGGTATGTCTTTCTCTTCTATAAAGACACTATCATATTGGAGTAGAGTCCCTATACTTATCAGCCTTTTTTTGGGCTAGTCCCCCTTTTGAAGGTGTTACCTCCAAATACAGTCACATTCTAGGGTATAGAGGGTTGGAACTTCAATATACAAAATTTGTTTTGTTGGGGAGGGTAATTCAGCTTATAATAGGAATTCTGGGAGAGAGAATAAAGAACATCTTAAAAGCTTTTTTCAGTCAAAGCATAGTGTACTGCTTCAAAAACAAGGAATGTTGACCAATTTCTGTGATGCATTTGTATCAATAATATCTGAGCACAGCCCATTGAGAGTTGCTTCCAGTTGTGCCTCATTAAACTTCAATTTAAGCATCTTGTCCTTAGTCCTTATCATCACTTTGTAGGCATAAAGACAGCTTGAGCAGAAGACTGCCAAACCTAAAGCATCTGAAACCTAGGCCCTGAAAAAGAAATACTAGTAAGAGCGGCACTTTTCCTTTAGGGAAAATGGGAAACAATATTAAAGAGTTGTTCAGTCTGGAGTTTTCCTCTGAATTGTTACTAAAAGAAATTTCTGTAACATGTTCTCTAGATTCTTTTTTTTTTTTTTGGTAAATATTTTTCTAGTTAAGAGGTATTAGAGAACCTGGGAGAACAAAAATCGAGTGGAGGTGATGGAATTCCAGTTGAGCTATTTCAATTCCTAAAAGATGATGCTGTGAAAGTGCTGCACTCAATATGCCAGCAAATTTGGAAAACTCAGCAGTGGCCACAGGATTGGAAAAGGTCAGTTTTCATTCCAATCCCAAAGAAAGGCAATGCCAAAGAATGCTCAAACTACCGCACAGTTGCACTCATCTCAGATGCTAGTAAAGTAATGCTCAAAATTCTCCAAGCCAGGCTTCAGCAATACGTGAACCATGCATGAACTTCCTGATGTTCAAGCTGGTTTTAGAAAAGGCAGAGGAACCAGAGATCAATTGCCAACATCCTCTGGATCATGGAAAAAGCAAGAGAGTTCCAGAAAAACATCTATTTCTGCTTTATTGACTATGCCAAAGCCTTTGACTGTGTGGATCACAAGAAACTGTGGAAAATTCTGAAAGAGATGGGAATACCTGACCACCTGACTTGCTTCTTGAGAAACCTGTATGCAGGTCAGGAAGCAACAGTTAGAACTGGACATGGAACAACAGACTGGTTCCAAATAGGAAAAGGAGTACGTCAAGGCTGTATATTGTCACCTTGCTTATTTAACTTATATGCAGAGTACATCATGAGAAACACTGGGCTGGAAAAAGCACAAGCTGGAATCAAGATTGCTGGGAGAAATCTCAGTAACCTCAGATATATAGATGACACCACCATTATGGCAGAAAGTGAAGAGGAACTAAAAAGCCTCTTGATGAAAGTGAAAGTGGAGAGTGAAAAAGTTGGCTTAAAGCTCAACATTCAGAAAATGAAGATCATGCCATCTGGTCCCATCACTTCAAGGGAAATAGATGAGGAAACAGTGGAAGCAGTGTCAGACTTTATTTTCTGGGGCTCCAAAATCACTGCAGATGGTGATTGCAGCTATGAAATTAAAAGATGCTTACTCCTTGGAAGGAAAGTTGTGACCAACCTAGATAGCATATTGAAAAGCAGAGATATTACTTTGCCAACAAAGGTCCATCTAGTCAAGGCTGTGGTTTTTCCAGTGGTCATGTATGGATGTGAGAGTTGGACTGTGAAGAAAGCTGAGCACCGAAGAATTGATGCTTTTGAACTGTGGTGTTGGAGAAGACTCTTGAGAGTCTCTTGGACTGCAAGGAGATCCAACCAGTCCATTCTAAAGGAGATCAGTCCTGGGTGTTCATTAGAAGGACTGATGCTAAAGCTAAAACTGCACAACTTTGGCCACCTCATGCGAAAAGTTGACTCACTGGAAAAGACTCTGATGCTGGGAGGAATTGAGGGCAGAAGGAGAAGGGTATGACAGAGGATGAGACGGCTGGATGGCATCACTGACTCGATGGATGTGAGTCTGAGTGAACTCCAGGAGTTGGTGATGGACAACAAGGCCTGGCCTGCTGCGATTCATGGAGTTTCAAAGAGTTGGACACTACTGAACAACTGAACTGCACTGAACTGAAGAAAAAAGAAGAGCCAAATTTGTTCCTTTAAGAAGTGAAAGTATTTATTTAGGTTCTGGGAGACTAGAATTATAATGTAATTTTATGTTCTAGTCCATATAACGATGGAACTCATGACGTCTCTTGGATGTTCTCAGACTCAATTTCTACTTGTCTCCCTTGCATCCTGTCCTAATACAGGTATGAAGACATTGCAAGAACTCATAATTCAGCTGATTAAATATTAGCTTGAATCCTTATGCTATGCATCTCAGAATCAGCCATGCTCAGAAGAAAGAGGCATTTATACACCACTTCTCTTCTTTTATTGGTCAGCTGTTGTTCCATGGACTTCCAAGCTGCATGTGGGTAAGTGTCAAAGGAATGTCCCATACCAAATTCTCAGTGAAACTCTGGGAAAAGAAGATGAAGCTGATCAGATGCTGTTAGGTTGAATCTAAGTAAAAGGAGTCAAAACAGATACAGAGTGATCACCACATGAATGACTGGGAAGAGAATGTTGTGCTCCAGAGGATGTGAAGTGAGGTGCAGGTGTCCCATACATCAGGTATATTAAAAAAAGTGAAAGGTGGAATTTTATCCAACCCTACAATAGCTATCAGGGAATGAATTATGTCAGAAAAATGCAAAACATTGTGGTTTAAGTTACTCTTGACTACTCCATTACTGTCAATAATATTTAATGTTACTTTTGCTTACAATCAAGCAGAAAACATATTTAGGCCCCAGGGTGCCTGCTGTGAATGGGGTGCTTGAGCATATGTTTCCCTAGAAAATTCAACTTGCTTCCCATTGAAATCATGGACTCAACTATGAGAGTGCTTTGATCAGCCCCTACTCCACCAAAAAAAAAAAGAAAAGCAACTGATCACCATTTCCAGATGGAAAGTCTGCTTGGAGTATTTACAGGTTAAAAAAATGAGTTTTGTATTAAACTAGCTGTATGTTACTGGAGACACTTTTAAATTCAGCAAGTGACAGGGAATTAGCCAAGTGATAGAACTCTTAAAAACAACCCAATTATATAATGAAAGATGAAGAGGACTGTTTTTTAGGGGATAAAAGCTTAAATAACTTTTCCCCTGAAAGGCAGATATCATAACACATTTGATTGAACCTAAGCATTTTTAGTTATTGTCTTCTAAATGTTTTTAACATTAACTATTATGAAATTATGGCAATTTAGAATAAAATGAAATATTTCCTTATGTCACAAATACCATCTCTTCCATACTGCAGAAATGGTTTATTGAGCAGTTGTGAAGGGTTTATTCTCCAAAGATAAATATTAGCCCACTTTCATACAGATTTTTCTCCCAGTACAAGGAAGGGCTAGGCTTCTTTCCTACATGGCTGAAGTATTAGAGCAAATGAATACCAGTTTTCATCATTATAATTTCTCTCTCTTCTACTACTATACCCTGCAGCATTACCAAAAGTCTTGATTCATACAATAGTGCAGATTTTAGAGATTATGATAGAATCTCTATAATTTTTTTAGTGCTTTTGGAAATAGTGTTTGGAATGCCTGACTCATTGAGGTTAGGTTGCAGGTTAATATCTATTTGTCTATCTGTCATATAAAAAGATGCTATATTTTAAATCAAGATCATCTGTAGTTTAGCAAAGTAAGGATTTACATTTAGAACAGCAAACAATTAAAAAAACAGTAATTAACTACTTAATTTATTGTCTAAAATTATGTAAATAATTTTTAATTCATAGCTAAAAGATTATTGCATCTTATTATTTATGAAACTTGTTCAACATTAACAACTGGACATTTAAGCTTCTTGTAAATGTTAATGTACTGAAAGACCTTTATTATGTCCGCTTGTCATTTAAATTAATAGGACAGTGATTATTAAAACTAATATTTTTCTTAGGAAAATTAGTGTAGTTATTACTATTTGATAATTGCTTTCTACACAGTTACAGTTCTGTGCAATTTCTCACAACACTATTTTGTAGACACCATGATTAGATTTGAATCAAGCTTAGAGTAGGCTGGTCATATCAACAAACTACATGATTAAGTAAAGTTTCAAAGATATATTAGACATTTTAAGAAAAATTTACTTTTATTAAGCCCTATACTTCTGGACTGATCGACTTTCAACATTTTTTGGTATATTTTATTTTAAGGGGCAAATATATTTAGAAGTGTTCCTGAAGTGTCACTTAAAAATATATAAACAGAAACTAGATGAGGTTTATTTTGCAAATTTATGAACGAAAGAATAATTTTTGAGAATCTGGTTTTCTAGAGTAAAATTTTAAGTGAAAGGAACCATCAAGAAAGGTTTTCAATTTCTTTTTGATCCTATACATTTTGTCCTGCTTATAAGGGAACTCTGCTAAATATTTTAAAGGCTGTTAAGAATTTTAGAGGGAATAACAGAAACAAGATTTATCTTCCTTCTTTAAACAACTAAAAAACCCCAGGCAAATGTATATGTTTTTAAAAAAGGATTTGGGTATTGGAAGGCAGGTAACTCTGGAGAGTATTCCTGAGACAAATGCTTCTACATGCAACTGTCTTAGCCCACTGCATGAACGGTGCTGCAATGCAGGGAGAGAGAATCCCCAGATACCCCAGTGGTCTCTACAAGATGAAAGTGAAAGTCGCTCAGTTGTGTCTGACTCTTTGTGTCCCCATGGACTATACAGGCCACGGAATTCTCCAGGCCAGAATACTGGAGTGGGTAGCCGTTCCCTTCTTCAGGGCATCTTTCCAACCCAGGGATCAAACCCAGGTCTTTTGTATTGCAGGTGGATTCTTTACCAGCCAAGCCACCAGGGAGACCCAAGAATGGGAGTGGGAAGAGACAGAATTTGGAGTGGCCAACAGGGCTACACTGCAGGGGACGTGAGTTCATTCCCTGAGTCAGGAAGATCCCCTGGAGGAGGGCATGGCAACCCACTCCAGTATTCTTGCCTAGAGAATCCCATGAAGAGAGGAACTTGGTGGGCTACAGTCCATAGGGTCACATAGAGTTGGACATGGGTGAAGCAATTAAGCACGCACGTACTCTACTCTTTGGAAAAACGTATAGATGTACGCTCTTGCCACTTTTTTTCAACTTTATGCTAAAGGTCCTGGCTAGTTCTGTTAAAATGGTGAAATAATTAAAAAGCACGCAGATGTAGAATACCAACATTGCTAAATAAATGAGCATAGGGGTAGCAAGTGTTCATGTTTAATGAAACCTTGATTTGTTTCTGGTGCAGATGAATATAGATTTCTCTATTTTTGCAAATTTAAAGTTCTTATTCATCATTAGATAAAATAAAGAGGTAAATGAACTTCACAGTGGTATTTTTCCAAATGAAACCTTTTTTTCTTCTACCAGTGAAGAAGTGTTTTTAAAAGGCTGATGTCAAATAATGTCTGTGTTACAAGCCTGTTTTATAAAGTCTGTTAATATTGACCAAATAAGTATTTTCATATTCTTATATGGCAGTTAGCCTACTAATTTTTTGGCTAGCTCTATAATATCCTAGTATATTCTTATAGACATAATAACTGCCAGGAAAATGCTTGGCCAGGCCTCATTCAAGCAAGGGAAAGGATATTCATGATTATGTGACATGTATATTTAGAATATAATATTTCAAGTTAGATTTGGCAAGAAAATAGTCATGCACTAAAACATGTGAGATATCTTGAATCCTTCTGGAAAAACCCTCAAAGGAAAATGATTTAGGAGTTACAAACATTTCTCTTAACTTTGACTTCTCAATAAACTTTTGGTTCATTTGCATTTCTGTTGACTGGTTTCCTAACTAAATGGTCATTAAACATGCTTTTCTTTCCAAATGTTTTTTGTTGTAAGAGATCATGTGATTTATATTTTCATATGAATTTGTTTAAGTGAAGAGAAATCATTTTATGTATTTTCTTTGGGATACTATCCTGGTGACAGGGAATTTCTCTCCTCTAATTATGTAAAAATAACCTGAGGATTAGGAATCTAGGTATAGGTGCATATATACTTGGAACATCATAATAAACACATTTCTTGTGTTGGTTGACTACAATTAGAAACCTAGGACATCAACTATATTGCAGTTCTGGCCTCCAATTGTCTTCAAGCTACATACCTGGAACCAAATTTGGCAAAAGACTTTGCAATCTGACATACTACTTACTGCTTGAGATTACGTCTCTCTGATCGAATTTGAAGTAATTTTGTAAGTTTTTGCATAGTACATTGGAGCTACAAATAAAATAAAATAAAATAAAATCCAGCTGGTTTGATTTCAAGTTGTTTTGATGTCATCTCTCTTGTAGTATCTCTTGTCAAAACCAGTTCTAGTCTTAGGTAATAAAAAAGGTACCAAAAGTCAAGGAGACATTGATAATGTGATCATTGAAGTGTTGGTGACTGTTGCAAATATTAGAGAATGTAAACTTGATAGTGAGGGCTTGAAAAGGCTTATTGGTATGGAGACTGGAAGATAAAGAGACCAAGTCCATTTGTCTCTTCTGGCTGTGTGTTTGTGGAGACAGATCTTCAGTTCCACTAACATCAGTCAAGAATATGCCTGGGGAATCTAGCCTTCTATGACTTTCTGCCAAAACAGCTTGGGAAACAGCTGGTGATAATTCTGGCTTCCTTCCCCCGCTCAACAGCTGATGTTCAGAAGCAGGGAGGCAATTGAGTGGGTGTGTTCTGAGCCATCGTATCACTGCTTCCCCTTCAGCTGCTCCTGCTCCCACGCTCAGGAGCAGATCGGAAGGCTGACTTCCTAGAAATGGCCTCAAAGGGAGGACAGTCCTACAGATTTAGGTACTGGGGGGAAAATGATTTTGGCAAGAAGATGTCCAGGGGCAAGGGTAATTATCAAGAGCTTCTATCATCTGCAGAAGGAACCCTTACTTCAGATACACTGTTAAGAACCTATTCTCTTACAGTAGAACAAGAAGTATGGAACTTGGCGAATAATTATCCAAGACTAAAAGCTCTCAATTAATACTTTTCATTAATTATTTTAAGTGTTACCTTTTCTGAACCCTAGACCCTATTGATTAAAAGGTGGTAGCTTTAGATAAGCATACTCTTGTCAACGGTCCATTTTCCCTTTTACTAGTCTCACATGGTGAAAAAAGCCCCTCCTTAACTGGAAGTTTTTAGGCATGTATTCCGGTCTCAAGCTTACCAGCATCTAAAAAGTCACTGTGAATAAATCACTTTATTTCTACAGCTGAATTTTCTCCCAATAAAATGGGAGAATTAGTTTAAAATTAATTCTAACTGTTAAGCTGATATTAGTACATTGTAATGATGATTTTGGATCAATGTAGAATTTAATCCTTCTTTTGCTTAATAGCTTTCCCCATATTTGAAGAACGTACTTTTGTGCTTTTTATATTTTTTTCCTGGAGCTCATATTTGTTCTTCTTGCATATCTTTTTCTCACATATCAGTTTCTAGTTAAATAGTTTGAATATGCTCAAGAATATCAGACTGGTTCTTAAACCATATGCGTGTTTAGTTGCTCAGTTGTGTCTGACTCTTTGTGATACCATGGACTATAGTCCACCAAGCTCCTTTGTCCATGGGGATTCTTCAGGAAAGAATACTGGAGTGGGTTGCTATGCCCCCCTGCAGGGGATCTTCCCAACACAGGGATTGAACCCAGATCTCCCACACTGCAGGTGGATTTTTTATGGTCTGAAACTATAGCTTCAAATATTACACATGATGTTGCAAGTGTGCTCTGGTCAACCCAGAGTAACATTAATTTGGGGGCAGTTAAATCATTCTCTTGATTTTTACTGAGCTTTTAATCAACCCAAGTCAGTTTAAGATGTTATCTTTTATTACTGTTACGTTTTGAGCCCTACTTTTTAGATTTTAAGTGCAAATATTTTGTCTCTATTTAAAATGTAGACTTCACTTCCATTTTAAGAGAAACAGAAATTTTTGTTTAAAATGCAAATATTTTTCTTGTCAGACTTCTGTTTAAATCCTAACTCTGATGCTTCATGTCTTTGGGACATTATTAAATCTAGTTAAAATCTTGATTCTCTCATCTACAAAGTGAGAATATCCCCTTAATAGTTTTGGATGAACATTTCCTGAGTCAATGTGTGTATAGCACTTTGGTATAGCACCTAAAACTTAGTGAACTGTCACTAAGGATAACCGTTACCATTGCCACTAGTTCCATTTCCCTTTGTAACAGTGTATGGAAAAAACCCAAATGAACATTTTGGCCAACCCTGTATTTTCTATCTCATTGAAGTTTTCTGAATAAGTCATCTATATTTTCATCTAGGGCTGTGATTCAAATTTTTAGTATTTTAAATTCACTGAAGTGTGAATCCTAAAATATGCTATCTTTGATCTCTAGTCAAGAGGTGAGGTTTTTTTCTTTGTTTGTAGTACTTTTTATTAAGCACTCCTTGGACCACATTCAGTCATTAAACATCTAATGGTCATCTGAGTTAAATTCACCCATTCCAGTCCATCTTAGTTCGCTGATTCCTAGAATGTCAATGTTCACTCTTGCCATCCCCTGTTTGACCACTTCCAACTTGCCGTGATTCATGGACCTAACATTCCAGGTTCCTATGCAGTGAAAAAGTTGGCTTAAAGCTCAACATTGAGAAAACTAAGATCATGTCATCTGGTCCCATCACTTCATGGCAAGTAGATGGGGAAACAGTGGACACAGTGGCTGACTTTATTTTTCGAAGCTCCAAAATCACTGCAGATGATGATTGCAGTCATGAAATTAAAAGACACTTACTCCTTGGAAGGAAAGTTATGACCAACCTAGACAGCATATTAAAGAGCATAGACATTACTTTGCCAACAAAGGTCTGTTTAGTCGAGGCTATGGTTTTTCCACTAGTCATGTATGGATATGAGAGTTGGACTATAAAGAAAGCTGAGTACCGAAGTAGATGCTTTTGAACTGTGGTGTTGGAGAAGACTCTTGAGAGTCCCTTGGACTGCAAGGAGATCCAACCAGTCCATTCTAAAGGAGATCAGTCCTGGGTGTTAATTGGAAGGACTGATGCTAAAGCTGAAACTCCAATACTTTGGCCACCTGATGTGAAGAGCTGACTCATTTGAAAAGACCCTGATGCTGGGAAAGACTGAGGGCAGGAGGAGAAGGGGACGACAGAGGATGAGATAGCTGGATGGCATCCCCAACTCAATGGACATGAGTTTGGGTAATCCCCGGGAGCTGGTGATGGACAGGGAGGCCTGGCGTGCTGCAATTCATGGGGTTGCAAAGAGTCAGACACGACTGAGCAACTGAACTGAACTGAATCATTTAATAGTATTTTCCAAATCTCGTATCGTTATCTGTCCATAAGAAACATGTAGTTCTAACCTAATGTATTCGTCATGATATTATTCCAGCTTCAAGTGACATCAATTTCCATTCTAGGTTCTCACAAACAATCTTTTAATAATTTGTTCTAAATTCTTGTCCAAATTTGTGGCAAATTTACTGACACTGTACACACCGCAGCATTTCCTTTATTCCTCATTTCTACTCTTTGGCACTGCACATCATCATTCCTGCAAAACTGTTGCTTGTAATGAAATGATTTCTTCCTACAGTATATCAATTTCCTTAGGACAGGTCAGAAAACCTGCCTCTGAGAAGATTTAGATGTTCTTGCTGTAAACTCACTGATTTGGGTTTCAAATTTCTCCTACCTGTGTTTTTTAAAACTATGCAGTCTGGTGATACTTCTCTCTTAATGTTTACCTACTTCCTTTCTTTTCTTTTCAAAATCATTTTGTTCTGAGAAGCTTGGAAGCTTATTTCGTAAAGCATTATGAATTAGTTAGGGTTCTTTTGGATGCCAGTAACAGAAAATCCAATCCAAGGGAGTTTATTGGGAAACAACTGAACAGTCTAGGGACAATATGGCTCAGATATTATTGGCAAGAGGGAGTCAAACACTGTCTTCAAGATCTAGCTTATCTTTCCCTGTATGCATGCCTGTTACCTTTTAAAATTTACTCCATTTGCAGATATTTGTCATCCTGTGTATTAAAGTCTGTGGCCATTCCAATATGTAGGTTCTCTCAAGATCAGTGGAAAGGGGCACCTGGCTTTCTGGCAACTTTAGCAAAGATTTACTGGTGTCTCTTTTGGCTCTGCTGAGATCACATGCTCATCCCTGAACTAATCCATGTGACCAGGGAAATTTGAAGTTCTGTTCACTAGGCCTGACTATCTGCTATTTCATGATATAGGAAGGATCCAACTTCAACAGAATCATGTGGAATGTGAATGAGGACCAAGCCACATTACAATACTATCTCTCTAAATTGATGTAGTAAACCAGAGAAGCAATGTATAATTATAATCAAACAAAAACCTTATTTTTCCTGGTTATAATCCCTCTCAAAGGCATGTGTGCACACATATTTATACACATGTGAGTGTGCCAGATAATCATTCACTTGTTTTGCTCTTCTAAGTCTTCTGTGTATCTGTTTATCCCTTTTGTTATTAACTGGACTTTTGCAAACAAAGAAATATCCTTGTTCTTAACATGAAAGTGATAATTAGCAGTTAAGTATAAAAGCTTGAATAAATTTACCTCTCTTCCCTCCCCAAACTGGAGTGAAATTACAGTAATGTAATAAATACACAAAGAAAAAGAGAGTAGGAGTAGAGACAATTGAAGACTAGAGATGTAAACAAAATTTTGGAAGATGGAAATTTTGTAGACAAGCAAAATGAAGAAAGTAAATATCTCATGCTCTAGTGAGAGAGGCCAATATGAAATAAGAGAACTGGAGAACATGCATTGGAGAACTACAGAAAGAGTCAAGAAGTGAAGATATACACATCTGAAAGCTTCAGTGTGAAGTTGGGCTGAAAATGAGATGGTTGATTGAGACTCTGTGTTAAGACTTCTTACCACTCATGTTTCTTCTCTTGTACCTACAGAAGACTGATCGAGGGTGCATTCTATATAGAGATGGACTCGGGCCTTGGAAGTCCCTGGCACAGAAGATGGTAAGGTGAGGTTCTAGAATGAAAATGTGAAGATTAATCCTTCTTACTGAATCTTGAGATTCAACTTCCTTTTAGCTGTGGAATGCTGGTAGCCCAGCTTGTAACACCAGAGAGGGCATTGATGCATTCTGTAGGAAAATTACCAGTGCAAGAGAAAAAACTTACATATATTAACATTTGGAAATCCTTTAATAAAGCTTGAAAATCTTGCCAATGTACTTAGAACTTACAATCAGCATTTTAGAACCTTACCCTTAAAAAGTGAATGGTGAGTTAAGGAGCACAGATGTAAGAGGAAAGCCCATAACTTAAATGGCAAAGATCAAAATATATAATCTTCAGAGAGCACAGAAGACTAAGAGCAAAGTCTCTCAGAACTGGAGAACATGGAATCCAGATTAAGAGCTCATGTCCAGGATAATTAATAATAATATATATATATCACCACATTGCTACTCACACATGATAGGGAATAGTATCTATTCGCATCAGCCAGAATGAAAAAATTGTATGATATATGAGACATTTGGTATAGAACAGATCTTGCCTCAGTAGTAGGCCCTTGACTAAGAAGTACTCTGATCCTACACAATAGATCTTAAAATCAAGAAAGGATCATACTGTTTCCAAGCAACTAAACCACATCTAAGAATAAAGATCAAGAACATTATAAAAGTATCTAACACCCAATAAGGTGTAATTCATGTATGCTGCCCAATCAAAATTAAGAGTCAGACAAAGAAATAGGGAAACATGATCCATATTGACTCACAACAGGGAGAAAAGTCAGTCAATTGAAATTAACCCAGAATTGATACAGATGTTAAAATTAGCTGAGAAGAACATTAAAAGTCATTATATTTCCCAAGTTCAAAAAGTTAAGTAGAGTCATAAAAATTTTTTAAAAAGTTCTAAATCAAACTTTTAGAGGTGAAAAGTATAAGGTCTGAGATGGAAATTATCCTGGATGGAACACACAGCAGAAGGGAAAAAATAGCCAAATTTGATGAGTAATCAGTGATCAATGCAAAGAAATAGAGGAAAACAAGAAAATGGGAAAGACTAGAGATCTCTACAAGAAAATTAGAGATACCAAGGGAATATTTCATGCAAAGATGGGCTCGATAAAGGACAGAAATGGTATGGACCTAACAGAAGCAGAAGATATTAAGAAGAGGTGGCAAGAATACACAGAAGAACTGTACAAAAAGAGCTTCACAACCCAGATAATCACGATGGTGTGATCACTGACCTAGAGCCAGACATCCTGGAATGTGAAGTCAAGTGGGCCTTAGAAAGCATCACTATGAACAAAGCTAGTGGAGGTGATGGAATTCCAGTTGAGCTATTTCAATTCCTAAAAGATGATGCTGTGAAAGTGCTGCACTCAATATGCCAGCAAATTTGGAAAACTCAGCAGTGGCCACAGGACTGGAAAAAGTCAGTTTTCACTCCAATCCCAAAGAAAGGCAATGCCAAAGAATGCTCAAACTACTGCACAATTGCACTCATCTCACACGCTAGTAAAGTAATGCTCAAAATTCTCCAAGCCAGGCTTCAGCAATACGTGAACCATGAACTTCCTGATGTTCAAGCTGGTTTTAGAAAAGGCACAGGAACCAGAGATCAAATTGCCAACATCCACTGGATCATCGAAAAAGCAAGAGAGTTTCAGAAAAAAACATCTATTTCTGCTTTATTGACTATACCAAAGCCTTTGACTGTGTGGATCACAAGAAACTGGAAAATTCTGAAAGATTTGGGAATACCAGACCACCTGACCTGCCTCTTGAGAAACCTGTATGCAGGTCAGGAAGCAATAGTTAGAACTGGACATAGAACAACAGACTAGTTCCAAACAGGAAAAGGAGTACGTCAAGGTTGTATATTGTCACTCTGCTTATTTAACTTATATGCAGAGTACATCATGAGAAATGGAGGGCTGGAGGAAGCACAAGCTAGAATCAAGATTGCCTGGAGAAATATCAATAACCTCAGATATGCAGATGACACCACCCTTATGGCAGAAAGTGAAAAGGAACTAAAAAGCCTCGTGATGAAAGTGAAAGAAGAGAGTGAAAAAGTTGGCTTAAAGCTCCACATTCAGAAAACTAAGATCATGTCATCTGGTCCCATCACTTCATGGCAAATAGATGGGAAAACAGTGGAAACAGCATCAGACTTTATTTTTGGGGGCTCCAAAATCACTGCAGATGGTGATTGCAGCCATGAAATTAAAAGACACTTACTCCTTGGAAAGAAAGTTATGACCAACCTTGATAGCATATTGAAAAGCAGAGACATTACTTTGCCAACAAAGGTCTGTCTAGTCAAGCTTATGGTTTTTCCAGTGGTCATGTATGAATGTGAGAGTTGGACTGTGAAGAAAGCTAAGCTCTGAAGAATTGATGCGTTTAAACTGTGGTGTTGGAGAAGACTCTTGAGAGTCCCTTGGACTGCAAGGAGATCCAACCAGTCCATCCTAAAGGAGATCAGTCCTTGGTATTCATTGGAACGACTGATGCTGAAGCTGAAACTCCAATACTTTGGCCACCTCATGTGAAGAGTTGACTCATTGGAAAAGACCCTGATGCTGGGAGAGATTGGGGGCAGGAGGAGAAGGGGACAACAGAGGATGAGATGGCTGGATGGCATCACTGACCCGATGGACATGAGTTTGAGTAAACTCTGGGAGTTGGTGATGGACAGGGAGACCTGGCGTGCTGTGATTCATGGGGTCACAAAGAGTCGGACATGACTGTGTGACTGAACTGAACTGAATGCGTAATATTAGAAACTATGCAAAATGATAATTAAAGGAAATGATAATTAAAGTGAACATAGCTTCAGTAAGCTATAAGAGAAATTCAGACAGTCAACTGGAGTCTTTAAAGCACTAGAGGGAAGGTGACAGGAAGAATATGTGAAAAAATTAATGATTATAATAGTTATAAATTTAGTAAACACTATAATCTTGTATATATAAGAACTCCAATGAACTTCAAGTTTATAAAACCTGAAGAAAACAATAGGAAGGCAAATTTAACCAAGTTAGTTAAAACCAGTTATGAAGGAAAAAAAACTATTAAAACAGCTAAAGGGAAAAAAACCCCACATGTTACATATAGAGAAATAAAGAAAAGAATGAGAACATATTTATTGTCAAAAAAATTGCAGGGATAAGACAGTAGAACAACATACTTAAATTACTGAAAACAAGAAGACAAAATAAAACAGTACAAAATTATTATTAATAACATAGAATTTTATACCCTGCAAAAATGTATTTTAATAACACAGGTGACATAAAGGTTTGGCAGAAATATCCTCACAATGAGAAAGTCTGTCAGGTACAAGGAACATGATTCCAGATGGAAATGTGGATCTATAAAAGGTAGTAAAGCACATTGGAAATAGAAACAAACTAGGTGAAGATATAATATCCTTTCTTATTTGAATATATTTAAAAGATAGTCTACTATTTAAAAGTAACATAGTAGAATTTTACAACATGTAAAAAATACGTAACAAAGATCAGCACAGAGATCAGGGAGGGAATAAAGGAAATGTAGTAATATAAAGTGATTGCTGCTAAGTTGCTTCAGTCGTGTCCGACTCTGTGATACCCCATAGACGGAAGCCCGCCAGGTTACCCCAACCTTGGGATTCTCCAGGCAAGAATACTGGAGTGGGTTGCCATTTCCTTCTCCAATGCATGAAAGTGAAAAGTGAAAGGGAAGTTGCTCAGTTGTTTCCGATTCTTAGCGACCCCATGGACTGCAGCCTAACAGGCTCCTCCATACATGGGATTTTCCAGGCAAGAGTACTGGAGTGGGGTGCCATTGCCTTCTCCGATAAAGTTATTATACATATACAAAGTGGTATAATAGCACTTGAAGGTAGACTGTGATAAGTTAAAAATATATAAGCCAAGAATCCTCTCAAATAATTAAATGTTATAGCTAATAGATCAACAAAGGAGATAAAATGGAATAATAAATATTCAATTAAACCAAAAGAAGAGGAAAGAAAAGAACAAAGGAACAAAGTAATAGGTGGAACAAACAGAAAATAGAATAGAATGTAAAGATGATAGTTTCAAACCTAACTATATCAGCACTCAAATTAAATACAAAATTCAAACATCTAATTTAAAAGAGAATAATTTTCAAATTATATAAAAAATCAAGACCCAACTATGTGTTGTCTGTAAGAATGTACTTTAAATATAAGACACAAGTAGACTAAAAGGATAAAAAAAGATATGTCATACTAACACTAATTTACAGAAACTGAAAAGGCTATATTAATATCAGAAAAAGTATATTGCAGAGAAAATGATGTTACTGAAGATCATTTAATAATGTTTTATCATGTAGAAAAAGCAATGTCAAATTTTTATGTACCTCATAAGAGAGCTTCAAAATATCTGAAACAAAAAGAACAAAATTTTAAGTAGAAATAGTCAGCTCCAAAATACATTTGGGAATTTCTCTACCCTTTCTCAACTATTGACAAAATGAGTTCAGTTCAGTTCCGTCGCTCAGTCATGTCTGACTCTTTGCGACCCCATGAATTGCAGCATGCCGGGCCTCCCTGTCCATCACCAACTCCTGGAGTTCACTCAAACTCACTGTCAATAAGGATATAGATTTGATTTGTACTATCAATTACCCTGACCTATTTGACACTATTTGTCAAATTTAATAATTTGAATTATTAAAAATTCCATGTCCATCAACAGAATTCATATTCTTTACAAGTGCACACAAAATATTTATTGACATTGATCATGTTCTGGATCAAGTCTCAGTAAATTTAAAATGATTCAAGTCATATAATGCCTATTTTCTGAGAATGATGTAATTAAGTTTAAAATCAGTAATTGAATAATCTTGGAAAATGTCTAAATACTTGTAAACTAAATAACATAGTTCTATATAACCAACTGGTCAAGAAAAAATTACAAAGAAAATTAGAACATTTTTTGCCCTGAATGAAAGTTAAAATACAACATGCCAAATGTGTGGAATGTACTAAAATAGTAATAAAGAGGAGATAAAAACAGACACTTAGTGCATGTATTAGAAGACAAAATTGTCTCAAATCAGTGACAATTGCATCTAACTTCCTTCTAACTTCCATCTTATGAAGTTAAAAATGTAGAGAAAATTAATCCCAATGTGGGCAGAAAATAAGAAATAAAAACCTGAGCATCAAGCAATGAAAAAACAAAAAAATTACAGAAAAGCAATAAAGAAAATCAATAAATCAAAAAGCTATTTTTTAGGAAGATTAATACAAATGATGAATGTCCCAGCTTTATTGACCAAGAATAAAGGAGAGGATACACATTACCAACATCCAAAATGAGAGGGGTGACATTTGTACAGTTTAGAGATACTTAAATATAATGAGAATATTATGAACATTATAGCAATAGTCTGACAGTTTAGTTGAAATGAGCAAATTCCATGAAAGCCACAAACAACTAAAGCTCACTGAAGAGTAAATAGATAATATGAATAGTTATTCTCTTGCCCCACTTTATCACAATTCTAACTTTGACTTACTGACTATAGAAATTCTTTTTATATTCTGGATATTAGTCCTTTTGTCATATGTATTGAAAATAATAACTTCCCTATGTTGTATCTTACTCTTTTCACACTCTTAATAGTGTTTTTGATGAAAAATTAACATTAGTGAAGTCAAATTTATCAACCTTATGCTTTATGATTTGTGCTTTTCTTGCATAGCATTTCAGAAACTTTTTACAAGATAATACAGATATTTCCAATGTTAGTTCAAGACACCTCATTATTTTATATCTCATATATATTACAGGTCTACAGCAGTCTGCAATTGATTTGGGAGTATAGTAAGAAGTAGATGTCTATCTACCCCTTCCCCCAGTATACAATTGCCTCTATCATCACCATTTATTCAAAAGATTTTCTTTCCTCTGTACTTAAGTGACAATAAAGAAAGGAAGAAAGAGAAAGAGAAGAATTTAAGAGAAAGAAAGGAGAAAGAAAAAATTAAAGGAAAGAAAATGAGAAAAAGAGAAAAGATTAAAGAGAATAAATAATTTAGGCTATTGATTATTATTTCAACCTTATTTATATTTTCTTACAATGCCTATTGGAATTCTCCAGAGAAGCAAGTTGGTAAAGAATTTGCACATGACTGTGTGACTTTCACTTTTCACTTTCAGAGAAGCAAAACCAATGTACACACACACATACATAAAAATATGTAAGTGAAAGTGTCACTCCAGTCATGCCCAACTCTTTGTGACACCACGAACTTCAGCCCACCAAGCTCCTCTGTCCATGGGATTTTCCAGGCAAGGATACTGGAGTGGTTTGCCATTTCCTTCTCCAGGGGATCTTCCTGACCCAGGGCTCAAGCCCTGGTTTCCTGCACTGCAGGCAGTTTCTTTACTGACTGAGCTACCAGGTAAGCCCAAAATATGTAGAAAGACATTTATTGTGAGGGATTGATTTTGGTTAATGGGGTTATGGACTAATAAATCCCATAATCTATTGTCTACTGGAAGGCTAATGGTATAATTCCAGCTTAGACCCCAGTGACTGAGAACCAGGTGGATAGAGATAAATCCCAGTCTGAGTCTGAAAACCCAAGAACCAGAGACTTTCTCCCCTTAGTTAGGTTGGTGTTATGTAGAAAATCTTGACTAATGAACTGTGAATAGAAGTGAATTGTGCCACTTTGATCTGAGGCAGTTAAGGGTGGGCATATGTTCCCCATGTACTTTCTTTTCCAGTGATGCAGCAAATTCTGATGCTGCTTCTTGATATAGCAGCATCACAAGATGATGTTAGTCTGGGATTCTAAATTACTGTGTGGAGCAGTGTTGCCTGCCAACCCTCACTGAACATATAACATGAGCAAGAAATATAGTTTTGTTTTATTAAGCCACTGAGAATATATGATACTTTGTTTCTCCATCATATCCTAGACTCTCATAGTAACTTTATGAGTAATCATGGCCATGTAGTAAGTATTCTTTATGAGAGAGTTGCTATTTGAGTGTTATGATACATATGAAACATACCTTTTTAGAGCTTTGAAGTTTTAAAGTGTTTTAACATATTATCATTTGGCTTCACAATAATCATATGAGGTAAGTAGAGAGGTTTTACTTTCTCTGTTTTACAAATTAAGAAAATGCAGCACAAATCTGTTAAGTGACATATTCAAGAGCCCACTCATAGGAGCCAGAATCAGAATTGAAACCTAGACATTCCAAGTTCAAGTCTAGAGATCAAATATTTTAAGTTTATAGCAAACTCTGTATTCTAAATTATTTTTCTACAGTGAATATTTACTTATTTATTTTTAATTTAAATGTATTTATTTTAATTGGAGGCTAATTACAATATTGCATTGGTTTTGCCATACATCAACATGAATCTGCCACGGGTATACACATGTTATTTATATTTCTCACCATCAAAAGTCACTTTTGCAAAAAAAACTCATTTATCTAAAGAAAATTGATTTTCCATTGTTTCCTGCCCTTGGGACCTGCTATTCATATTTAGGAATTGCACATTCCTTGAGAAGCATGTAATTAATAAATGGTTCATTTCACTATATGATATATATATTAGTACAATATCCCTTTTGAGATTTTTTGCGTCTTTATATATTGTAACAAATTTAAATATTTTTATATATTCCTATTGAATTCAACTAATATGTGAGTTCTTATATTTGCTTCTGGGATAAAAATCTTAAACTTACTCACCAAAGATATCTCAGTCACAACCTGTTTTAAAGGTGATCGATCTGATTTATCTGATTTAAACTGAGTCCAATAGACACTTTCTATTGCCTCTTTTTTTATTCTTCCCTGGGCCAATCTGCATGGCGAGTGCAGTCAGGTGGAGAATGAGTTTACACAGCATCCTTCATCAGAGACTGCATGGGAGCAGAAGAGCTTCTGGTCAGAGAGGGGACCTTGGGACCTTGCTGATTTCTGCTTTATCCGTCTGGTCCATGGATATGCCATGCTGCCATGTGCTTCCAATGTCCATAGTCCTCGCCATGATCCTGGTCACAATGTTAACCACCCCTGTCCACCTTGTCCCCACCTCAGCTGCCTTCTGTCCTCCTCAGCCTTCTGAAAACTTCCCTGCCTGAGTGTGGGGAGAGTTGCAGTGGGGAGAGTTTGGGACAATTTAGGAATTCTTTTCCAAGTGCCCAGCTCCACTGAGCTTCTAAAAGGCTGCCCTCAAGACCCCATGTAAAGATACGTCCATCTAGCAGTTTCTTGGACATTCAGCTTCTCCAAGTGACTTAAGCTTTCCTGGGCTATGCCCTGGCTTTCATTTTTATCAAGCTCCTGCTTCCTAGATCTTAAAGATCAAGAGCTTCAAAGAATCATGCTTTTAAATGATAATGCTGAGCTGTGAGGGGGAAAAAAGAAAAAAAGCTAAAATTTCCTTCTTCTCAACAGACTTCTTTGTCAGTAGCTGTTAATTGCTTTTCCCCTGAGGGTGATTATATAGGAAGCTCCCGAGAAGGCAACGGCACCCCACTCCAGTACTCTTGCCTGGCAAATCCCATGGACCGAGGAGCCTGGTAGGCTGCAGTTCATTGGGTCGCTAAGAGTCAGACACGACTGAGCGACTTCACTTTCACTTTTCACTTTCATGCATTGGAGAAGGAAATGGCAACCCACTCCAGTGTTCTTGCCTGGAGAATCCCAGGGACAGCGGAGCCTGGTGGGCTGCCGTCTATGGGGCTGCACAGAGTCGGACACGACTGAAGCGACTTAGCAGTTTAGCAGTAGCAACTTATTGGTAGGAGTATTAAATGAAAACAGTTTACCATCAGTATACTGTTCTTCAGTATACCTAGATTTTTCTTGTCATCAGTGCTTTCATTTCCCCCATGTCTTAAATTCTACTTTTTGGCATTTCTCCTAAGAATTTGTCCTTGGCGCCTCTTGTCTCCGGTGCCTACTAAGGTACATAGTAGCTACTTAGTTCATACGTGCTGATTGTGCTTGTTAGGATGGGTGTCACATTGTACCTTTTGTACTGTATCTAAACTCTGATTCTTCCAAATGCCTTCAAATGGGGTGAACATAAGTAATCATGTATGTTTACTGATTCATTGATAGCTAAATCATAAGTCTTTGACTATAAGGATTAGAAAGATGACTTTATATGAGGCAGAAGTAAATTACTTGAAGGATACTGCAGTATTCAGTATAATTCAGAACAAGGGTCCAATCAGCCCTCAGGGTTAAAGATACCACAGAAGTGAATCCTCCAGATCACTGTCTGTTCTCATCTCTGCTCTAAATACTGGCTTCAGTCTCTCAGTCCATATGGCAGGAAACATGACCACTGAACTCCAAAACCTCATGTATCACAACTTGACCCCCAGAGAGGAACTATTCTTCATCCCTTAGTTCATTTTTAGAGCCTGTAGGGTAAAACATTAGTTGATTTATATTGGGTCAGGTGTTTGCCTCAGGAACAATTAATACTGATAATAGGTTGATATTACTGATCCCACTGGACTTCCCTGGTAGCTCAGATGGTAAAGAATCTGCCCGTAATGCAGGAGACCCAGATTTGATTCCTGGGTCATGAAGATCCCCTGGAGTAGGAAATGGCAACCCATATCAGTATTCTTGCCTGGAAAATCCCATGGATGAAGAAGCTTGGTGGGCTACCAGTCCATGGGATCACAAAGAGATGGACATGACTGGTTGATTAACAGTTTTTTCACTGATCTCACTAAAGCTAAAATGGTTGCTGTTTTTTTCTTAAATGAGGTGACCTGGAATGAACAAATAATAATGGCATGGTAACCCTATGTTTTTAACAGGGTGATGAACACATAGTGAGTGTTCTTTTTGCTTAGTTGCTCAGTCGTGTTCGACTGTTTGTGACCCCATGGATTGTAGCCCACCAGGCTCTTCTGTCTATGGGGATTCTCCAGGCAAGAGTACTGGAGTGGGTTCCCATGACCTCCTCCATCTTTCCAACCCAGGGATTGAACCCAGGTTTCCCTCATTGTAGGCAGATTCTTTACCATCTGAGCCACCAAAGAAGCCTGAACATGTGGTAGGCATTTATAATTATTTGCTGATTAATTGAATATCTTGTTGATTGATTAAAGTTTGTCCGTATGGCAGTATCATTTAAAGGAACATTATCTTTTTGTCATTGTGTTTCCTCACATGGATCCAACTTCATTGTGCACTTTTTGAAAATCCATTCTCCATCTAACTTATGAAAATAATCACTGAAGCAATAAATATCCATTAATAAAGCACATCTAAACCAAGCCCATAACTATTTAATTTGAAATGCATTCAGATGGATTTTCCTTAGTTTTGAAGCTTTTTCAATTCCCTACCAGATCCTCCTTTTTGGATAAAGGCCCAAAATACTCCTTTTGGGGCTTATTTAAGTAACTGATGATAAATGACTATTTCTTTGACATATATGGTAAAAAAAACCATCTTTCCTAGTGTTTGTGGGCTTAATTTCCCCACCATATACCTTAGCACTACATGTGCATATTGTTTCACAGGGCATGGAGTTTGGTCACTAGTTCTACTTAAATACTATAACACAATTTCCTTTGACCTTTTAAAGATGTACCACTCTCTTTTTGGGGGCTTGTGTACTTAATGTAATTTAAATAAGACTGTTGATTAATTAATTAGGTTGCCATTAGCTGTGGTTTTTCTAGTAGTCATGTATGGATGTGAGAGTTCAGCCATAAAGAAGGCTGAAAGCCAAAGAATTAATGTTTTGAACTGTGGTGTTGAAGAAGACTCTTGAGAGTCCTTTGGACTGCAAGGAGATCAAACCAGTCAATCCTAAAGGAAATCAACCCTGAATATTCATTAGAAGGACTGATGCTGAAGCTGAAGCTCCAATACTTTGGCTACCTAATGCAAAGAACCAACTCATTAGAAAAGACCCTGATAATGGGAAAGATTGAAGGCAGGAGGAGAAGGGCATGACAGAGGATGAGATGGTTGGAGGGAATCACTGACTCAATGGACATGAGTTTGAGCAAGCTCTGGGAGATGGTGAAGGACAAGGAAGCCTGGCATGCTGCAGTCCATGGGGTCACAAATAGTCAGACATGACTGAGCAACTGAACAACAACAACAACAATAACCCTTGTTCACAGCTAAAATGACAGAGGATTAGAAAAGAGAGCATCTAAATGTTCATGGAAAAGAAGAGATGGAGATCAAGGATCTCATTCCCATGCTCAGATATTAATACTACACATGACCTATATTGTTTTTGGATTCTAGATGAAAGTATTTCTAATTAAACTTCTCATTTAGGGATAAAGTTGTGCACATTAATCCCAAACCAAGGTAGTTTTTACTTAGGATAGCTGTTATGATTGTGTAAAATGCTAAAGTAGAATATGTGTAGGTATGTACATATACACATGCATATATATATGCATATAATACATATATTTCATATATGTATACATATATCTGTATCTATATTCAGTGTAAGCCATGTCTCAATGTTGTTTGATAGTCTGCCAAAGGTATCAAAGAATTTTTTTTAATTTCTTCTAAAATTGTGAAAAATTAAGTAGGTCTTGTGAAGCAAAGATTGTTAGTCACTTAAATTTCCCTGAAAGGAGGAACTGAACATATCACTATTCAAAGGCTTTGTTTCTTAGGATGAGGATGTTGGGATTTTGTTAAACCTAGCATGCTGTTTTATTTGATCAAATTTATGGAGACACCTAAAAAACTTAAAATTATATGACAACATAACATAATTGACACTGTGACACAATATTAGTATGATTCATGGAATAATAATTACTTTATTCCAAACAACTATCAGTGAAATTCTTGGCATCCAACCAGATTTTCTATGTTTCCCAATTGCAATTTATCTCTAGAATCTGTAAGGCTAAAAATTATTTCCTCAGAATTAAGGAATTATTACATAATGGAAAAGAATTAAACCGTAATTCATTTTCTAATTCAGTGTATTTTTCATCACTTTCCTTTCCAAAAATCAAATGTAATTGTTTTTCTAACTTTATTTTTGTGAAATGCAAATTAGAAGTGTTATAGCTAATCAATGGCACCAAAATAGTTCTTTTAAATAACCAGGACATGAACCCTTTAACAAGATTCAGTTAGTTCTATTTATAGTTCCCCTAAGCTATGAACTATTTGTACACCCATGTTTCTGCATAATGACTTTTCAATGTGGTTTCAGTAATCATTCCAGAAGGCACAATCTCAAAATATCTATATGCATAAAGAATATATTTAAAATAAAGGCTAAATTGGCTGGCCATGCATTAAACCATTTGCTTGCGAAATCACTTTGTGAAATATCTCCATACAGGAGATGTTCCAGCCGAGTATAGGACATAGCAAACTTTTTTTTTTTTTTTTTTGCTTACCATATTGTATCACCATAACTTCTTTTGGAAACACTTCTTTCTCTAAGTGTCCTCTTCAAACACTTCTTCCTTCTTTCTCTAAGATGACAAGCCACTTTGAGAATTTGGACTTAATTTAGCCCACACAGGATTAGCAAAAGAGATTCTCAAACAACTTGCCCTTAAATACTTAATAGCTGAAATGAGATGTGCTGATGGTTTTGGGGGGAAAAAAAAGTGTGTTAGCATCAGACTCACTCCCTCAACTTCAGAGACAAGAAGTGCAAAGAGTACTTTTGCAAAGAGTAAAAATTATGAGTTTCCTCGGAAGAATGCAGAATGAGAAACTGTTCTTCCTTTTTTTCAAAGACTTTGGAAGGAAAGGCATTTAAAAGAACCATATTTTGAATTTCAAAACAAGAATAATTCATTTATTTTTGAGATTTTTTATTTTTATTGAGAATGTGAGTGAAATCTTTTGGCAGAAATGAATAACACTCTTAAAAGACAATATCAAGGTAAGTACATCGTGCTTCTTACTGCCCTTTTTCTATCCTTGTGAGTGTGAAGAGAGATATTAGATCCAGACTTGCTTATGGTCTCAAATCTCTAGGCATAGAGAAAAAACTTCCTGCATTATATCCTTAACTTTCAAATTTGATCCCTTGCCTCCACCCAAATAACATCATGTTCTTAAATTATTGCAATCAGATTGGCCAGAAAATAATTCACTGTGCTTATTGTATTACATTTTTCTAATTTTTAAGCAAATCCATTCCCTGACATTAATCTTTGACCAGTGTTTACAGAGGGAAAAGATAATTAGTAAATTCATTATGATCTCTTCTCAAAGTAAGTTTTATTTACTAGCCTCTGTTGTTTGTGTGCCTTTGGAAAATAAAACTGTAATTCCACAAACCTGGCTATTTCCTGAAGTCTTGTTTTCCCTACCATGGGTGAAGTGTCCATACCAACTGTAAACTAGGGATCTTAATCAAGATACTGGAATATGAGTGAATAAAGACTTGCAATTTTGAATTTGATAATTTTTCTTGCTGCCATAAAATATTTTTTATATGTATATTCTGGTGGGCTACAGTCCATGGGGTCGCAAAGAGTTGTACATGACTGAGAGACTAAGCACAGCACAGCATTCTTATCTCTGCTATCTATCTATCTATAAATATGGACATACATATTTTTACATGATATATGATGGTAAAAATTGTGAATGTGTCGAAACATGTAATTTAGTTTTAGGTGTACATGTTTATAGCTTCTAAATGGAGATACCTGCTCACTCTCTGTTTTAGGTAAAAATCGTTATATACTTTCCCATCCAATGACTACACCTATTTTCCTTATATAAACACATGACATCATCGTTTAAATCAAACCGATTTCGAAGCACCACAGCTGTTACTAGTTATTTAGAAGTCTAATTTGAGCAGAATGTGTCACGCCAACTTTGCACACACACGCTCACACAGGCAGTATTCACATTAAAACTTTCACCTCTATTAAATAGCAACAGTTCTTCAAAAATTCCAACACTCTACTCTTAACAACTAAATAAAATATGTGTCTTTGAAGAGTAATGTGCCTATTTTATTTTTATTCCTAGAGGCAAATCTTGTAGCGAGTGGTGCAGTTTTGTTACCCTGCTGTCGCTTTAATCCGCTCTCAAAGATGCATGTGACAAGGAGTGAGTGTAGTCTTCCAACAGCATTGTTTCACTCTTCCTGAATTAAGGGTAAATCTCTATGACTTTGTTTTCAATGGAGGTCACATAGACATAGCCATCAATATTGAAACAGCATTTTCTCATGCAGACAGAAGCTTTAATAGCCTCTACAAGGGTTTGCTCCTTAGGGAGACTAAATTCAAAATGGCACAAGCCATCTGTCGTGGGGGGATTTTCAGTTCCCTTCTGTTGTACCTCTCTCTCTCTCTTTCTTCCCCTCTCTCTTTCCCTCTCTGTCTCCCTTCCTATCCCTTAATTGTAAAAAGTGACAGTTTTATAATCCATTCTTTCATGTTGACTAACTCATAAAAATATAACAGTTCCACAAACCTTTGTGGAGAGACACATTGCATACCCAGATCAACTGAAAAAACAAATCTGCCATATTGAGCCCAATAGTGAATTCAGTGTCTACTGGGGAATCTTCCAATCGCTCCAGCCATGGAGTACTTTGGGAGACAGGGAAGCTGTGGACGGGTCCAAATGGATGTCTGTTGCAGGATCTTTTTATTGGGTACACCCCTAGATCCTGATTTCAGAAGACTTTTAGCTGATCTGGAATTAACATGAAAAACATTTTTTTAGAAGAATTTTTCTTTGACCCAAAGCAACTGTTCTTCAAAAATTCCAACTCTTTGCCTGTCTGACTCTTTGCAACCCTATAGCTTTTATCCTGCTAAGCTTCTCTGTTGATGGGATTTTCCAGGCAAGAATACTGGAGTGGATTGCCTTTTCCTTTTCCAGGGGATCTTCCCCACCTAGGTATCAAACCTGTATCTCCTGACTGCTGCATTGCACATAGATTCCTTACCTGCTCAGCCATCAGGGAAGACTTCCTTTGGGTAGACCTTAGGGATTTCCCCCAAATTTAGAGATTAAATAATTGATGAATGAAAAATTTTAAATCTTCATATCCTTAAATTGTACCACTACTCCATACAAAAAATAGAAATAATTGTAAATTAGTATAGGCTTTCATGGGTAGATTGTAAGCTTAATTTAAGCTGACACTGTCTCATTCATTATATAGCACTAGTCTCTAGCAGGGTACCTGACACATGTTAAGTATATAGGTAACATTTATGGAGAGAAGGAAGGAGGGAGGGGGAAAAGAAATGAAAGGAAGGGAAGAAGGAGGGGAAAGATGGGAGGATAGGAGAAAGGATAAAAAGAAAATCCGTAATGGAAAGTTAAAAGCTCTCAGCTCTTTAGAAAGCATTTAACGTATGGAATTCCAACTGTAAGCTAAAATACTAAAAGAAAGGTGTAAAAAATGAAATGTACAAGTTATGGAAAATGTTCTTAAAACTAAATAACAGAATTTGCATTACACTAGGTATGATACAGACTTGGCCTCTAGATTTGACATCTTTTTCTTGGAGTCATCGGCTTCCCAGGTAGTGTGGAGGTAAAGAATCTGCCTGTCACAGCAGGAGACACAAGAGATGTGGGTTTGATCCCTGAGTCAGGAAGATCCCCTGGAGTAGGAAATGGCAACTCGCTTCAGTATTCTTGCCTGGAAAATCCCATGGACAGAGGAGCCTGGCGGGCTACAGCCCATAGGGTTTCAAAGAGTCAGACACAACTAAGCATGCACACACACATGTCTTTTGAATCTAAAACTGGAAACAGTTTTTGAAAAACTTACAACTTTAGCTGGTCTAAGATCATGTCCACAGTAAGAATGGGACTGGATAATGCTTTGAGTCAAAGTATGATTACTCCTGTTTTATAAATCTCTGTGTTATCATGAGGGATCCACCAATCACCATTAACTTTCAAACTTTATTTAAAAAAAAAGAAACTCTGGACTATATCTAATTCAATTTTCTGGACTGTGTTTTTGTGTTCTAATTAATTTTTAGTGACAATATTTGCAGGTATGCCACAGTACATTATTTCAGACTATATGAAAAATGTTATGCATTTCTATACAAGTGCAATATTTTCTTGGGACATATGCCTTAATTTTCATTTTGTTTCATTAGAAGGGCGTGAGAACTAGAAGTCACAAGCTGTATAAGAAATATAGAACATACAAAAGGGAACAATGGTAATCATAGAAAAACAGACTGAGGCCAATGTGCTGGTGTTTCACTGTGTCATGCCTTAGCCAGTCTTCCATATTTGACCTGGTTTTCATCTGGCATACAGTTAGACTAGCATTCAAGCCTCCACGCTCCCCAGCCTGATGTTATGCCATTTCACTGGACTAAAATAATACAACATTAATCTTAAAAGAATGAGAGAAAAAGACTTCTGAGATCATCCAGTAAATGGTAGAATGTTTTTTGGCAGCTAAATTATTTCTTCAAAAGGTTTTTTTCCATAAACCTCACACAAAATACTGATAAATTCCAAGTCACTCTGGTTGAAGCCGAGGTGGGCTGTCACGCTATTCTCTTGCTGTAGCCCAGCTCAAATCACTTCTTCCAGGTGGACTTCTGTGATAGCATTATTTGACTTTTCACCCCTTCTCCATGAAGCTCTCCATTATTTTCAACTCAACCTATACAGATGTTATTTTGTTGATTTGTTCAGTTGTAGTTGGGTACTTTATGATCCAAATATATGTGCTACATTGTTCACTAAACTGTAAACGCTTTTATGACAAGGATGGGCCCTGGTGACTCATGCTTCCTTAATGTTCACCTCTGCTTCTGCCACAAGCAACTGAGGACCAAGGAGGCTTCCATTTTTGTTCTAAAATAATGACAGCTCTTTAGAGTTCATCGTAATTAGTGATACACAGACTTAACTTCAGCACTTACCTGTATTCACTACATGGGACATGGCTTTAAAATTAAACTATAAAAGTTCTGGAGATCTTTATTTAGGCCTGAATATGCTTGACCCTAAACAAGCATGATTATTTAGTAGTATTTAAGGAGAAAACTCTTACCATTATGTTTAATATATAATTTTTATTGTCTAAAGTTGCACAGTTTAGGGAGTAAATAGGGGCACTATTAGTGATTACCAGACATACAAGATTATACCAGGCATATTACCCATCCTAGAATATTGGCTCACTATCTTTCATCTATTTATTCAGCAAATAGTTGTTGAGAGCCTATTGTTGTTAATATGATTCCAGGGTGTTGTAGTAGAAAGTAAAATCCCTGAATGGGAATTTAGAGACTCCAGCTGTGTGAGCTTTGGTTAAGCCATTGAATTTATAGGCTTTGCTTGCCCAAAAGGAGCCTTTCAATTCATATAGAAAAACTTAGTAACTCACTCAACCACAGAGAAGATAGTGGCTAAGCCTAAAACTTGGACCCCCAGACTCTCCTGAGTAATCCTGAACATGAGGACCACAGGACATCATTTCCTGTCACTGTATCATCTCTCACTTAGTTTTCTCATCTGTGAAATGGAAGTGCATTATCCAATTGCACCTAGGGTTACTTCATGCTTCCAAGAACTAAGATAAAAGGTCAACTTGAATGATGACTTCTTTAGCAACATAAGGTTTTCCACTTGATATTGGTTGGAAAGTGATTAAATACTAAAGCCTGAAGGTGCCATTACACAGGAGCTGCTGAATGATAATATACAGGAATTGCTTAAATGGAAGACTCTCATTCATTATTTGAGTTCCATTAACAGAGATGTTCATTGTTAACAATGGAAACAGTGACAGACTTTATTTTCTTAGACTCCAAAATCACTGCAGATGGTGACTGCAGCTGTGAAATTAAAAGACACTTGCTCCTTGGAAGAAAAGCTATGACAAACCTAGACAGCATATTAAAAAGCAGAGACTTTTCCGACAAAGGTCAATCTAGTCAAAGCTATGGTTTTTCCAGTAGTCATGTATGGATATGAGAGGTGGACTATAAAGAAAGCTGAGGGCTGAAGAACTGATGCTTTGAATTGTGGTGTTGGAGAAGAATCTTGAAAGTCCCTTGGACTACAAGGAGATCAAACCAGTCAATCCTAAAGGAAATCAGTCCTGATTATTCATTGGAAGGACTGATGCTGAAGCTGAAACTCCAATATTTTGGCCACCTGATGTGAAGAGCTGACTCATTTGAAAAGACCCTGATGCTGGGAAAGATTGAAGGCGGGAGGAGAAGGGGACGACAGAGGATGAGATGGTTGGATGGCATCATCGACTCGATGGACATGAGTTTGAGCAAGCTCTGGGAGTTGGTGATGGACAGGGAAGCCTGATGTGCTGCAGTCCATGGCGTCACAAAGAGTTGGACATGACTTATGACTGAACTGACTGAACAGAGACTTTCAACTAAAGGCAGGTGAACCCAATCTGATTTTTTGCTTCAGATTATTTCCCTCTAGATATGTTAGCTGTTCACCAAGATCCATTACCCACTTTTTAAAACATAACATCTGGCTGACCATATGATTGTCCTGCTATAGGGTACATTCCTGGCCTCTGTTTCAGCTAGGTGGTTCAATGAGATAAAATTCTTGTCAAGGGAATGTACATTCAGGTGATGTGTTCTGTTTGTGCACAACATGTTCCACTATGTTATTTACACAAAAAGAAATTGCTTTATCCCATTTTATTTTTTCACTTCTATCCCATGTGCTAGAGATGTGACCATGACCCATCTTAATCAAGCAGATGACAGTGATGCCCTAGGAGCCTGGGGAGGAACAAGATAAAGGTAAACTGAGTCCCGAATAACTTCCTGGAGCAGAGCTGTGCCACCATTCAGAACTTTCCATCTATTTCTAGTCTGGTACTTAAAAGAGAAATAGAATGTCAGTCTTTCTCAATTCACTCTTTGGGGTCCATTTATTACAGAGGCTTGGGCTGTAACCTGATTAATGGTGTATAACTCCCAGCTGGAGGAGAGCGCATTCACCAAAGCTAGAGACAGAGTGTTGATTCTAACATGTGAGAGAGGCAGTGACCCAACTGCCCTTCTACAGCCAGTGTGTGTAGAGCAACAGTCCCTCATGAAAATCTCAGTTCCTAAAGACAAAGCATTGAGCAAGTGCTAAATCAAAGATAGGCCTCCAACTGAAAAACAGCCATGATAGGGCAACACAATTATACTGAATTAAAGCAAGAAGAACTATATTAAGATAAAAATGTTGCATAAAATGTCCCTTAGTCATATCGGTTGAAGGTTATCATCTATTCCTTGGTGAGGAGGAACTGGAGAATCCCAAACTCCTACATACCCTTTATAGTTCATTGGATAGATGAACTAAACATATTTTCATTACTGATGGAATTTACTTTCTTAATAACGTCACTGTTATCATCATGACTCCATGACTTTGTTCATTAAACAATCCATATGGGAACTGCAATATTTAGATACCTATTCAACAAACCCCATATGGCATTCAGAGTTCATAAAAATAATTAGTCAATATTTGTTTTTCTTTTTCTGGGAGTTCTAGGTTCAAGTTTTATGGAATATGGTGACCTCATCCTCACTTTGATTACAGGATGCAATTAATATTCATTCATTTCTTCATATAAAGAATCTTTTTTGTCCAATGCCTATTGTCTATCCTCCAGACAGTGTTACGGATACTAGAGGTTCAAGGTAAAATCATGGCCCTCCCAGTATAAGGAAGAGGATGATAGCATTCACTCTAACTACTGCCATAAAGATTTCTGGACTTTTTCTCCTGATTATTTTTGTTTTCTTTATCCTTTATTCCAATCACGTCAGCAAGGTGTTTTCTAAGTACCGTAGTAGTCATAAATCAAAGGTGATGATCATTCTCTACCCATTATTCAAATTTTCTTATTTTGTAGTGCTCATATTGATACTGACAACAGTTTTAATTGGGATCTTTATTGGTGTCCTCATAAGTAGCTGATTGTAAGCAGTGGTCATTTGGGGAAGTATTTCCATTAAAAAATATTTCAAATATTGAAGTTGAGATGTATTTATATGTCATATTTTTATGTGTAAATGATTAGTTCAAAGATAAAATAAGCTCACATTGTCGTTTTGGATGTCCCAAGCTCATATACTTATTTCAGCTTTAGTATTATTGCTGTTGCTGCTGCTCAGTTGCTTCAGTTTTGTCTGACTCTTTGCGACCCCATGGGCTCTAGCCCTCCAGGATCCTCTGTTCATTGGATTCTCCAGCCAAGAATACTGGAGTGGGTTGCCATGCTCTCCTGCAAAGGGTTTTCCTGACCCAGGTACTGAACCCAGGTCTGCTGTGACTCCTGCACTGCAGGCTGATTCTTAACTGCTGAGGACTGGGGAAGCCCTCTATATTACTTGGTGAAGGTAAATCAGGGGTCTTAGATATTACTGTTGATTATGTGTTATAGCTAGTTGATAGTTTGGGGAAAGTAGATTGTTTCTCAAGGTAGGTTTTCCTCATCTGCATGCTCCAGGCATCCCAATAGTTAATACCTAACAACTTATATTGGCTGAGTTCCTTCTTCCATTTGATAGCTCAACTGAAGCTTGATGTTTATGGTGGAAATTGTCTTGATTTCTTTAGATGAGATGAGCATCCAAGGAGTTTGAAAATGTGTTTTAATTAAGATTCTGCTAAATTTTACCAGACACCTACTTGGAAAACAAAGCAACTGAATAATTAACTCTGATGAGAGCAGATGCTGGTCTAATGACAACCTGTTACTGCTCAAGTGCATCATTAGTTGTTTTACTGTGCTCCTTTAATATGTCCAGAGCTCTACCCTGTTAATGAATACACTGGTAGCTGTGTACTTAAAATAGTCCCCCATTCTGGACTGTTGTAAAAGATATTTCTAGCATCTGCAAAATTCTTCATTTAAATAATTTGGTCCCCACCCACTAACCCTTCTTCCTTCATCTGTGTGGCATGTGCTTGGAACTAAGCACTTCTTTAGTTTTCCTTGTGGGATTATTTTAGCCATATATCAAGCGAAGCTTACAAATTGATGAGAAACTAATGATGCATTTATTTACAGATGTGCGTTTCAGTTCCCTGTTATGTTGTTGAGGGGTAGAAGAATTTAAAGACTCTCTCCTCGCTCTACCCCCACCAGCGTTATGGGAATAGCTGAGCACTTGACAGAATAAGAAATAAAAATAGCCTCATGTTTGATTTTTACATAAAGTTGTCAAATACGAATTGGTATCAAATTCTTT
This sequence comes from Bos javanicus, assembly GCF_032452875.1. Lineage (NCBI taxonomy): Eukaryota > Metazoa > Chordata > Mammalia > Artiodactyla > Bovidae > Bos > Bos javanicus. Next base: position 87,149,267 of record NC_083869.1, read on the forward strand.
TTAAGTGCATAGTCCGTCTTTCAAATTAGCCAAAGACTATCTTATTCCTTTTTTATCCTTTTTAATGCTATACCATCACTATGTTATGGTTTCCTACTATAGCATACAGTATTTTTATATGAAAAATCATAGGCTCATTTATTAAGGCTTAGTCACAGCACAAAATAACCTGACCAACAACAGTCGTCAAACTGCTGCAAAACAAGGACATGTAGAAACCAATTTGGATTCTGTGTTCAGAGCCACAACATATATACTTTCATTTTGAGACATTTAAATGGTTTTAGGGAAAGTCATGAATAAAAGATGAGTATGAGGAAGAGATGTTTTAGAGCACATTAAATATCATGCTAATCAAACCAAGGCAAGGAGCACAGAAATAGGTGTGAAGGGGAGAGATAATGATTTAGACCTACTGTGTTCTATGACATTCTGTGCTATGCTTCCTTTATTTTTACCCTGTTATTTATTTCTACTTGATTTTTGGTCATGCTGGGTCTTCGTTGCTGTGTGTGGGATTTCTCTAGTTGCAGCAAGTGGTGGCTATCTCTAGTTGCCGTGTGCGGGCTTCTCATTGCAGTGGCTTCTCTGGTGGAGCACAGAGTGCAGGGTAGATGGGCTTCAGTAGTTGTGGCTCATGGAGTTGGTTGCCCTGTGGCATGTGGAATCTTCCCAGACCAGGGATCGAACCCATGTCACCAGCATTGGCAGGTGATTCTTATCTGCTACACCACAAAGGAAGTCCTATGCTTCCTTTAAATCTGTCAGGAAATTTCTTGGGAGTTGGTCAGACACAGTTCAGGGCCAGGAAGATTACAGAAGAGTGACTTCTCTTCCCTTGTATATCCCAAACCCAACTGCCTTCATTTGATAGAAGTTTTAGCATTCTTTAAAGATTTTTTTTTTTTTAAACAGGAAAAAAAAAAAGAGCTATACATAAAAATGGGTGAAGCATTTTACTTTACCAAGTCATACTTCAAAATGGTCCTCTATCTGTAGTAAGCAAGTTTCAAAATATTTCCAACTCTTTTTAATGTGGAGAGCAAAGGGAAGCAAAGCACATCAGTAATTTGTTTTATGAAATATGCTTTAGAAATGTTTAACATGTTCATAATGATATATAACTCACTTTACTCATTAAAAATTCTGGTTGATAGCCAAAAACATTTTAATATAGATAGTGTGGGAAAAACCACCTTTCTGCTTTTGCCTTCAATCTGTCTATGGCAAAGCTGTGTTTAGAATGTGCCTGCAAAAACTGGTTTCCCTCCTGTTAAACAATAGTCATTTCACTGCTAGAGCTGGACACAGCAAGGAACCTACTGTTTGCTTATTCTCCTGGTAGAGAAGGAGAAGACACCATTGACTGCTTCAATTCCATCCTTTTCTACCTAGGGTTCCATACGATGGCACTCAGAAGTCATTTTAACTTTCTACCTTTAAAAAAAAAATGGGCAATGTATTCCTTGTCACAGATACATGACGTACATTCTGTTTTATGTGGCTTATTGTATGTTCCATCCTGTTTCAAATGGTTTTCATTCTTCCCCTATTTTGAAATGTGGAACATGGGGAGATTATGGAAAGAATGGAAGCTAATGTGATGGGGGTTGTGAAGAGTCACTATGATCCCATGAAAAGTACCAAGCCCAGAACAGGTGCCGAGGAATGTACTTCACTCCTAGATTCACTCCCACCCTTTGGTGTAGTGTATCCTCTGATCCCAGGAGAAGCAGATGGTGAAGCAGCCTGACCTTCAAAATCTCAGTTTAGCCCAGACGTTTACACCCTGTCCAATTTTGAACTCTGGAAAATTTTTATCCTCATTTATAAGATGGAAAGAGTAACATTTAATCCAACCATCTCATAGAATTAAATGCAAATATGCTTTATTGACTGTCACACACCTTACACATTTGAAGTATCATTCTCATGAATCACTGGAGCAGAAAGAAATATTGGGCAGTTTTCCCACTCTGCACAGAAGAAATAGTAAGAAACAGAACAAAATGCCCCCTTTACATTTAAGAAAGAAGGAAAACAGATTTGGTATACCAGTTTATTATGGTTTATGGTGGTGAATATGACTTTAAAACCTACCATTCACATATACGTTCAGTTCAATCATGTCCAATTCTTTGTGACCCCATGGACTGCAGCACGCCGGGCTTCCCTGTCCTTCACCTACTCCTGAGGCTTGCTGAAACTCATGTCCATCAAGTTGGTGATACCATCCAACCATCTCATCTTCTATCGTCATCTTTTCCTCCTGCCTTCAATCTTTCCCAATATCAGGGTCTTTTTATATGAGTCAGCTCTTTGCATCAAGTGGCCAAAGTATTGGAGTTTCAGCTTCATCAATCCTTCCAATGAACACCCAAAACTGATCTCCTTTAGGATGGACTGGTTGGATCTCCTTGCAGTCCAAGGGACTCTCAAGAGTCTTCTCCAACACTACAGTTCTAAAGCATCAATTCTTTGGTGCTCAGCTTTCTTTATAGTCCAACTCTCACATCCATACATGACTATTGGAAAAACCATGTACTTTATATATTATATTTACATATGCTTTACATATTATAAAAGTTCTAATATTTATATGTACTTTTCAGGTGATTTTTCTAAATTGCAGGAAAAGGTAATTGGTATATTTAATGACTAAAAATATTCTTTAGTTTCAATCCTATAAAATCTTAGATTTGTTGCCTCTGACATTCACATATTTTAAAATGTGATGCCTTGGGGAAAGACTCTCTTAGGATGGTATTTACTATGGAAACACACAAGATGGCATTTCTGGGGAGTAACAGTCCTATCCTATGACCTCATCTACTTTGTAAGTGATCTGGATTATGCATATCTCCTCTATGTGTCAAGAAAATAAACACCATTATTAAGTATTAAATAGTGAATTGATATATACTGTAGTCTGTAATTTTTAATATATATATCTCTCCTTGTAGATGTGCAGTGTATTTGAACCATCAAGAACCTCAGCAATCAGGTAGTTCAGTGTATTTAGCTTACAGAGAAGGAGAGAGATGAAGGGGTTTATGCCGGGTCACACAACCTCTTAATGGTGGAGGAGGACTAAAAAGCTTGTGATCTTTTGTCAATCTAATCTGTGTGCAGTGTTCATTGAGGACCTGAAGGATAAGTAAACTGTTTTACATTCTTATAGTTATTGTGGCTGCTGCGTTTACCTATTATGGCCTAATTTTTGGTCATAGTTATGATTTATGTGGTGTGACTCTTTTTGGTTAAGAATGCAAAACTCCAGTCATCAGACCTCTCTACAGAGAACAATCTACTTTATCACACCCTGTTTCCTGGCAGTTTCCAGAGATCCCTTACAAGCAAAGGGGACAGCCTGGGAAATCAATGTCTCCAATAAAATAGTCTCTAGTTCTACAGTTGATAGCCCTTCTTGCATACATATGAGGCCATGAATATGCCTTCCTTTGGCTCTGGCGCTGTGGGTTAGGACAGACTGTATAGTTGCATGCGTGGTGGTTAATGCAACATGACTTGAATCATTTTCAGTTTCCTTTGGTCAGGTTGTACCCAAGAATCTGAAATCAGGAGCCTGATTTTCATTTTGCCTCTTCATCTGGCAGATCTCCTTTAGGTCCAGGGTTACCATTACTTCAAAAGGAATGCTCTTCGTAGAGGAGGTATCCAGTAAAGGAAGAAAAATGAGATTCCACCTCATTATTTTAAAGATGGGTAAAATAAACAAATTGGCAATGCATGTTTTCTTTTAAACTACTCAGTTGGGATCTTTTGTTGTCAAAGAAGGTTAACTTTAGAGGCTTCTATTATCTGATCGCCACGTGAAGGGGATCAAGTATATTTTTCATTTGATGAAGTTGGGTAGAAGTTGTACTGAACTGAATTACACTGATTGCCATTTTCCATAATTTCCAACAAACTTTTAAAATACACTTACCTATTATACCCCTTTATTTTTCTATAGCTTCAGAAGAAGGAAAAAGACTTGTACAGATACGGAAACTCAAAAAAGCAAGCCAGTCACTTGTTTTTATACAGAACCCAGCATACTGACATTTTAATGATGCTGGGCTACTGCCATAGTGTGAAATTTTGTATTCAGAGCATTTAAAAAGGGAGTGGTGCAAAGACAAGTAAGCCTCCCATGGAATGGATTCGATGAGTTTATGTAGGAGATAGGTACCAGGTAATGCTCAGCCTCCTTGGGTCACCTTTCCTCCTTAAAAAATTAGAGGAGTCCTTTAAATTTATGGGATTCACAGCTGACTGTAGTGCCTTTTATGGAGACCTCTTTGGGTCTGATTAATTAGTAATTGGGGTGAGAGCTATGCACTTCAGTGACTCTTGCTGCCTTGATTGTAAATCGCAATCTGGTGCGAAATCTCAGCAGGTCACATTGCTGTTTTTGCTGTACCCCAGTGACACAACTGATTAAATCTGTGTAAACAGTATCATTATGAAAATATTTTTGTTATAGGCATGAGGAGTTAACACATTTTTATTTTGGATGGAAATTAAAATTATTTGTGGGAGCTTTGTATGTTTTCATCAATTGTCAGTCATCCCAATAGAGCATGTAGCGAAGTAAACTGTTTTAATTTTCACAAAGGGGGAAAAAAAAAAGCTCTCAGACAGAGGGCTTTTAAAACTGAGAATTATGATCATTATGTCATTCATAATACACATAGAGACATTACAGGCAAGTATTATGTCACTTAATAGTTAGTTAAAAAGTAAACAGAAATATGGGAATTCACCAGCATATTCCCCTTGCAACGGGGGCACTTTTGAATGAATAGATATTTTTTAATGGCTGCCAGCACACACACACACCATCTCACACACACACTCCCAGATGCCTCCTTTGTATTCTACATGTTTCTTAAATTAGCTTTAACAGAACTTTGAGTTGCCTGTGGATAGGAAAACCAGGAGCTCATCTGTTCCTACAGAAGACACAGACTGGGGATGGTGACTCAGGGATGCTTAGGGACCAAGAGGGAGTTCAGTGGAGGGACAAAGTGAGCCATTAGATCACCTTGAGCAGTTTGTGTAATGTGTTTACACTTGATTATGAATCAAGCAAGTTTGATTTTTTTTTCACTATACCCACTTGGCAATATGACCCCTGGCACCTCTCAAAAATTTTTTTTTTGTGGAGGGGTAATAAGGTTGAGCAAACATGCAGTTTGCCAGGATTGTAAACTATGTAAACTTCATGTTTCTTTTGTTCTGAGTGGTGACCTGATTATAAGGGAGCAAAAAACTATATTTGATAACAATTGCACTCATCTCACATGCTAGTAAAGTAGTGCTCAAAATTCTCCAAGCCAGGCTTCAGCAATATGTGAACCATGAACTTCCAGATGTTCAAGCTGGTTTTAGAAAAGGAAGAGGAACCAGAGACAAAATTGCCAACATCCGCTGGGTCATTGAAAAAGCAAGAGAGTTCCAGAAAAACATCTATTTCTGCTTTATTGACTATGCCAAAGCCTTTGACTGTGTGGATCACAAGAAACTGTGGAAAATTCTGAAAGAGATGGGAATACCAGACCACCTGACCTGCCTCTTGAGAAATCTGTATGCAGGTCAGGAGGCAACAGTTAGAACTGGACATGGAACAACAGACTGGTTCCAAATAGGAAAAGGAATACGTCAAGGCCGTATATTGTCACCCTGCTTATTTAACTTCTATGCAGAGTACATCATGAGAAACGCTGGGCTGGAAGAAGCACAAGCTGGAATCAAGATTGCCAGGAGAAATATCAATAACCTCAGATATGCAGATGACACCACCCTTATGGCAGAAAGTGAAGAGGAACTGAAAAGCCTCTTGATGAAGGTGAAAGAGGAGAGTGAAAAAGTTGGCTTAAAACTCAGCATTCAAAAAACAAAGATCATGGCATCTGGTCCCATCACTTCATGGGAAATAGATGGGGAAACAGTGGAAACAGTGTCAGACTTTATTTTTGGGGGCTCCAAAATCACTGCAGATGGTGACTACAGCCATGAAATTAAAAGACGCTTACTCCTTGGAAGAAAAGTTATGACCAACCTAGATAGCATATTCAAAAGCAGAGACATTACTTTGCCAACAAAGGCCCGTCTAGTCAAGGCTATGGTTTTTCCAGTGGTCATGTATGGATGTGAGAGTTGGACTGTGAAGAAGGCTAAGCATCGAAGACTTGATGCTTTTGAGCTGTGGTGTTGGAGAAGACTCTTGAGAGTCTCTTGGACTGCAAGGAGATCCAATCAGTCCATTCTGAAGAAGATCAGCCCTGGGATTTCTTTGGAAGGAATGATGCTAAAGCTGAAACTCCAATACTTTGGCCACCTCATGTGAAGAGTTGACTCATTGGAAAAGACTCTGATGCTGGGAGGGATTGGGGGCAAGAGGAGAAGGGGACGACAGAGGATGAGATGGCTGAATGGCATCACTGACTCCATGGACGTGAGTCTGAGTGAATTCTGGGAGTTGGTGATGGACAGGGAGGCCTGGCGTGCTGTGATTCATGGGGTTGCAAAGAGTCGGACACGACTGAGTGACTGAACTGAACTGAATGAGAATTACATCTCTATTTGTTGAGGCTGGTGGTAAGTCAACCCAAGCAGATGGATGCTCTCCTGTTTGCTTCATTTCACAGAGCACTTATTGGGAAAGGCTTAAATGAACTTTAATCAAATATGTCTATTAGGTTACTGAGACTCGAATTGCTGGTCATCTACTTGCTAGTAACTAGAACTTAGATAAAAGGAAGATAACTTTTTTTTCTTACCTTGAACTTGTGAATATCATGATTGAAATATCAAGGGGAAAAAGAGGGAGCTAACAAATCAGCAAATTTGCCATGTGCCAACTTATAGATTTAAACAAAGAATTGGCTGTATACATTTCAAATGACTGCCTTCATATTATCTAGACCTAAAAAACAAACAAACAAAAAAAACCAAAACTGCCTTTGAAGAGAAGAGGAAGCATTTACCATACCCTTTAATGCTGTACAGATGTTGTAACCGCTTTTGCCAAAGGTGGGAGTAACTGTGTATGAATGGACTGGCTGCAGGATATTGGTTATCAGTAGAATATTCAGAATAATGAAATTGTATGTTATTACTTGGGGCATTTGCATTTTCCTGATAAGTAGTTTGCTTGAGGTTTCCAAAGATCTTTGAGCATGGGTCCCTCTAGAGAAATCTGTTTGTTCACAACTCTCAGGGTTTTTTTTTTGTTGTTGTTGTTATTTGTTTGTTTTGTTTTACTGTATCCTATTGGCAATATTTGTCACTAATGGGAACTCTGAGAATCAGCTGATTAGATCATATTAGGAATTATTTTTCGCATGTTACAACTATCTTTCCAGACAGCAATGAGTGAAGATGTTTAAGAGGATTAGTAGAGAGGGAGAGGTAGAAAAGAAAAATGTTATTAACATAATTGACTTTTTTTAAACTACTCACCAACCTAGTTCAAAGCACAAAGCTAAATCTAGATTTAGCTTCTAGAAGAGAGATATTAAGGAAGAACAGTGCAAATCTGAGTTGCTCAAACAGGAATGAAGACTAAGAAAATGTGAGGATAGTTTATTGTTAAATATAAACAAATTCAGAGTGATTCCATTTTCTTGTAAAATATTTTTTTGCTAATTCCAGCACTCCACCTTTGTAATGTAACTTATGCAATGCCACTAAAGTTTCATCTAACTAAAATCTTAGAGAAATAAGATTTTACAGTCTACAAAGCAACTTTCCATCAGCACTATGTGCAAGATAATTGAATTTTACTTTCCTATTCATAAAATCATTTTATACAATATAGATAAAATAACTACTCTTTCCTAGTAAGTATTTGCACAATATTTTTTTCAGAATATAATACACAGAAAGGTCAAGATACAAACATATATACATCCTATGTAATAATGTACATTTACATATTTCCTTCTCCAGAACAGCTTCTGTGGCATAGAACAAGGAAAATAAGTTCATCATAGTTTTGTTTAAAAGTATTGTTTTCTATTATAAGAATCATGCAAGCTTATTAATGTTTCATAAATGAGAGTAAAATACCACTACAAGAATCAGTAATGGTAATTATTATAAAGCAATAAACCCAGCAGGGCTCCAGCTCCCACAAATAAGGTGTTATCTTCTAACAGAAGTTGTGTGTGCATTGTGTGTAGATTTGTTGGTCCTATTCTATATGAGGCTTAATCCTTCTTTGCAAGCTCTTTAGTAATCTAGGTTCCTTCTATTATGGATAGATGAACTTCTTTTTGACATTTTCAGATAATGCTTCCTTCATTTAGAAAAGACAATGAAAACTGGCAGATATATGGTGTTATTACAATGAAAGTTTATTGGTGTGAGGTCTTGGAAATTAAGTCTTTTAAAAAAAAGTACATGGTGTATTTCTCCATCTATTAGTGTCCTCTTTGATTTCTTTCACCAGTGTTTTATAGTTTTCTATATATAGGTCTTTAGTTTCTTTAGGTAGATATATTCCTAAGTATTTTATTCTTTCCGTTGCTATGGTGAATGGAATTGTTTCCTCAATTTCTCTTTCTGTTTTCTCATTATTAGTGTATAGGAATGCAAGGGATTTCTGTGTGTTGATTTTATATCCTGAAACTTTACTATAGTCATTGATTAGTTCTAGTAATTTTCTGGTGGAGTCTTTAGGGTTTTCTATGTAGAGGATCATGTCATCTGCAAATAGTGAGAGTTTTACTTCTTCTTTTCCAATTTGGATTCCTTTTATTTCTTTTTCTGCTCTGATTGCTGTGGCCAAAACTTCCAAAACTATGTTGAATAGTAATGGTGAAAGTGGACACTAATAGATGGAGAAATATACCATGTTCATGGATTGGAAGAATCAATATAGTGAAAATGAGTATACTACCCAAAGCAATTTATAGATTCAATGCAATCCCTATCAAGCTACCAACAGTATTCTTCACAGAGCTAGAACAAATAATTTCACAATTTGTATGGAAATACAAAAAACCTCGAATAGCCAAAGTGATCCTGAGAAAGAAGAATGGAACTGGAGGAATCAACCTACCTGACTTCAGGCTCTACTACAAAGCCACAGTCATCAAGACAGTATGGTACTGGCACAAAGACAGAAATATAGATCAATGGAACAAAATAGAAAGCCCAGAGATAAGTTCACGCACCTATGGACACCTTATCTTTGACAAAGGAGGCAAGAATATACAATGGATTAAAGACAATTTCTTTAACAAGTGGTGCTGGGAAATCTGGTCAACCACTTGTAAAAGGATGAAACTAGAACACTTTCTAACACCATACACAAAAATAAACTCAAAATGGATTAAAGATCTAAACGTAGGACCAGAAACTATAAAGCTCCTAGAGGAGAACATAGGCAAAACACTCTCTGACATACATCACAGCAGGATCCTCTATGACTCACCTCCCAGAATATTGGAAATAAAAGCAAAAATAAACAAATGCGACCTAATTAACCTTAAAAGCTTCTGCACATCAAAGGAAACTATTAGCAAGGTGAAAAGACAGCCTTCAGAATGGGAGAAAATAATAGCAAATGAAGCAACTGACAAGCAACTAATCTCAAAAATATACAAGCAACTCCTACAGCTCAACTCCAGAAAAATAAATGACCCAATCAAAAAATGGGCCAAAGAACTAAATAGACATTTCTCCAAAGAAGACATACAGATGGCTAACAAACACATGAAAAGATGCTCAACATCACTCATTATCAGAGAAATGCAAATCAAAACCACTATCAGGTACCATTTCACACCAGTCAGAATGGCTGTGATCCAAAAGTCTACAAATAATAAATGCTGGAGAGGGTGTGGAGAAAAGGGAACCCTCTTACACTGTTGGTGGGAATGCAAACTAGTACAGCCACTATGGAGAACAGTGTGGAGATTCCTTAAAAACCTGGAAATAGAACTGCCTTATGATCCAGCAATCCCACTGCTGGGCATACACACTGAGGAAACCAGAAGGGAAAGAGACACGTGTACCCCAATGTTCATCACAGCACTGTTTATAATAGCCAGGACATGGAAGCAACCTAGATGTCCATCAGCAGATGAATGGATAAGAAAGCAGTGGTACATATACACAATGGAGTATTACTCAGCCATGAAAAAGAATACATTTGAATCAGTTCTAATGAGGTGGATGAAACTGGAGCCTATTATACAGAGTGAAGTAAGCCAGAAGGAAAAACACCAATACAGTATACTAACGCATATATATGGAATTTAGAAAGATGGTAACAATAACCCTGTGTAATAGACAGCAAAAGAGACACTGATGTATAGGACAGTCTTATGGACTCTGTGGGAAAGGGAGAGGGTGGGAAGATTTGGGAGAATGGCATTGAAACATGTGAAATATCATGTATGAAACGAGATGCCAGTCCAGGTTCAATGCACGATACTGGATGCTTGGGGCTAGTGCACTGGGACCACCCAGAGGGATGGTATGAGGAGGGAGGAGGGAGGAGGGTTCAGGATGGGGAACACAGGTATACCTGTGGTGGATTCATTTTGATATTTGGCAAAACTAATACAATTATGTAAAGTTTAAAAATAAAATAATATTTAAAAAATAAAATAAAAACATAAACAAACAAACAAAAAAAGTACTATACAGAGTGAAGTAAGTCAGAAAGAAAAACACCAATACAGTATACTAACGTATATATATGGAATTTAGAAAGATGGTAACGATAACCCTGTAAGCGAGACAACAAAAGAGACACAGATTTATAGAACAGTCTTTGGGACTCTGTGGGAGAGGGAGAGGGTGGGATGAACCTAGACTGGCATCTCGTTTCATACATGATATTTTACGTGTTTCAATGCCATTCTCCCAAATCTTCCCACCCTCTCCCTCTCCCACAGAGTCCAAAAGACTGTTCTATACATCTGTGTCTCTTTGCTGTCTCGCATACAGTGTTATCATTACCATCTTTCTAAATTTCATATATATGCGTTAGTATAATATATTGGTGTTTTTCTTTCTGGCTTATAATAGGCTCCAGTTTCAGCCACCTCATTAGAACTGATTCAAGTGTATTCTTTTTAATGGCTGAATAATACTCCATCATGTTTATGTACCACAGCTTTCTTATCCATTCATCTGCTGATGGACATCTAGGTTGCTTCCATGTCCTGGCTATTGGAAACAGTGCTGTGATGAACAAAGGGGTACACGCTGTCTCTTTCAATTCTGGTTTCTTCGATGTGTATGCCCAGCAGTGAGATTGCTGGGTCCTATGGCAGTTCCAGTTCCAGTTTTTTAAGGAATCTCCACACTGTTCTCCATAGTGGCTGTACTAGTTTGCATTCCCCACAACAGAGTAAGAGGGTTCCCTTTTCTCCACACCCTCTCCAGCATTTATTGCTTGTAGACTTTTGGATAGCAGCCATTCTGACTGGCATGAAATGGTACCTCATTGTGGTTTTGATTTGCATTTCTCTGATAATGAGTGAAGTTGAGCATCTTTTCATGTGTTTGTTAGCCATCTGCATGTCTTCTCTGGAGAAATGTCTGTTTAGTTCTTTGGCCCATTTTTTGATCGGGTCGTTTATTTTTCTAGAGTTGAGCTGTAGGAGTTGCTTGTATATTTTTGAGATTAATTCTTTGTCCGTTGCTTAATTTGCTATTATTTTCTCCCATTCTGAAGGCTGTCTTTTCACCTTGCTTATAGTTACCTTTGTTGTGCAGAAGCTTTTAAGGTTAATTAGGTCCCATTCATTTATTTTTTCTTTTATTTCCAATATTCTGGGAGGTGGGTCATAGAGGATCCTGCTGTGATTTATGTTGGAGAGTGTTTTGCCTATGTTCTCCTCTAGGAGTTTTATAGTTTCTGGACTTACGTTTAGATCTTTAATCCATTTTGAGTTTATTTTTGTGTATGGTGTTAGAAAGTGTTCTAGTTTCATCCTTTTACAAGTGGTTGACCAGTTTTCCCAGCACCACTTGTTAAAGAGATTGTCTTTAATCCATTGTATATTCTTGCCTCCTTTGTCAAAGATAAGGTGTCCATAGGTGCCTGGACTTATCTCTGGGCTTTCTATTTTGTTCCATTGATCTATATTCTTGTCTTTGTGCCAGTACCGTACTGTCTTGATGACTGTGGCTTTGTAGTAGAGCCTGAAGTCAGGCAGGTTGAGTCCTCCAGTTCCATTCTTCTTTCTCAAGATTGCTTTGGCTATTCGAGGTTTTTTTGTATTTCCATACAAATTGTGAAATTATTTGTTCTAGCTCTCTGAAAAATACCGTTGGTAGCTTGATAGGGATTGCATTGAATCTATAGGTTACTTTGGGTAGTATACTCATTTTCACTATATTGATTCTTCCGATCCATGAACATGGTAATATTTTTCCATCTATTAATGTCCTCTTTGATTTCTTTCACCAGTGTTTTATATTTTTATATATATATAGGTCTTTTGTTTCTTTAGGTAAATATATTCCTAAGTATTTTATTCTTTGTTGCAATGGTGAATGGAATTATTTCCTTTATTTCTCTTTCTGTTTTCTCATTATTAGTGGATAGGAATGCAAGGGATTTCTTGGTGTTGATTTTATATCCTGCAACTTTACTATATTCATTGATTAGCTCTAGTAATTTTCTGGTGGAGTCTTTAGGGTTTTCTATGTAGAGGATCATGTCATCTTCAAACAGTGAGAGTTTTGCTTCTTCTTTTCCAATTTGGATTCCTTTTATTTCTTTTTCTGCTCTGAATGGTGTGGCCAAAACTATGTTGAATAGTAGTGGTGAGAGTGGGCACCCTTGTCTTGTTCCTGACTTTAGGGGAAATGCTTTCAATTTTTCACCATTGAGGATATTGTTTGCTGTGGGTTTGTCATATATAGCTTTTATTATGTTGAGGTATGTTCCTTCTATTCCTGCTTTCTGGAGGGTTTTTATTATAAATGGATGTTTAATTTTGTCAAAGGCTTTCTCTGCATCTATTGAGATAATCATATGGCTTTTATTTTTCAATTTGTTAATGTGGTGTATTACATTGATTGATTTGTGGATATTGAAGAATCCTTGCATCCCTGGGATAAAGCCCACTTGGTCATGATGTATGATCTTTTTAATGTGTTGTTGGATTCTGATTGCTAGAATTTTGTTAAGGATTTTTGCATCTATGTTCATCAGTGATATTGGCCTGTAGTTTGTGTGTGTGTGTGTGTGTGGCATCTTTGTCAGGTTTGGGTATTAGGGTGATGGTGGCCTCTTGGAATGAATTTGGAAGTTTACCTTCCTCTGCAATTTTCTGGAAGAGTTTGAGTAGGATAGGTGTTAGCTCTTCTCTAAATTTTTGGAAGAATTAATCTGTGAAGCTGTTTGGACCTGGGCTTTTGTTTGCTGGAAGATTTTTGATTACAGTTTCAATTTCTGTGCTTGTGATGGGTCTGTTAAGATTTTCTATTTCTTCCTGGTTCAGCTTTGGAAAGTTGTACTTTTCTAAGAATTTGTCCATTTCTTCCAAATTGTCCATTTTACTGGCATATAATTGCTGATAGTAGTCTTTTATGATGGAGAAGGCAATGGCACCCCACTCCAGTACTCTTGCCTGGAAAATCCCATGGATGGAGAAGCCTGGTAGGCTGAAGTCCATGGGGTCGCTAAGAGTCAAGACATGACTGAGCGACTTCACTTTCACTTTTCACTTTCATGCGTTGGAGAAGAAAATGGCAACCCACTCCAGTGTTCTTGTCTGGAGAATCCCAGGGACGGGGGAGCCTGATGAGCTGCCATTTATGGGGTCTCACAGAGTCAGACACGACTGAAGCAGCAGCAGTATCATATGATCCTTTGTATTTCTGGGTTGTCTGTTGTGATCTCTCCATTTTCCTTTCTAATTCTATTGATTTGATTTTTCTCCCTTTGTTCTTGATGAGTCTGGCTAATGGTTTGTCTATTTTATTTATCCTCTCAAAGTACTAGCTTTTGGCTTTGTTGATTTTTGCTATGATCTCTTTTGCATTTATTTCTGCCCTAATTTTTAAGATTTCTTTCCTTTTACTAACCCTGGGGTTCTTCATTTCTTCCTTTTCTAGTTGCTTTAGGTGTACAGTTAGATTATTTATTTGACTTTTTTCTTGTTTCTTGAGGTATGCCTGTATTGCTAAGAACTTTTCCCTTAGGACTGCTTTTACAGTGTCCCACAGGTTTTGGGTTGTTGTGTTTTCATTTTTATTCATTTCTATGCAAATTTTGATTTCTTTTTTGATTTCTTCTGTGATTTGTTGGTTATTCAGCAGCGTGTTGTTCAGCCTCCATATGTTGGAACTTTTAATAGTTTTTCTCCTGTAATTGAGATCTAATCTTACTACATTGTGGTCAGAAAAGATGCTTGGAATGATTTCAGTTTTTTTGAATTTACCAAGGCTAGATTTATGGCCCAGGATGTGATCTATCCTGGAGAACGTTCCGTGTGTGCTTGAGAAAAAGGTGAAATTTATTGTTTTGGGGTGAAATGTCCTATAGATATGAATTAGGTCTAACTGGTCTATTGTATGATTTAAAGTTTGTGTTTCCTTTTTAATTTTCTGTTTATCCATAGGTGTGAGTGGGGTATTAAAGTCTCCCACTATTATTCTGTTACTGTTAATTTCCCTTTTCATACTAGTTAGCATTTGTCTTACATATTGTGGTGCTCCTATGTTGGGTGCATATATATTTATAATTGTTATATCTTCTTCTTGAATTGATCCTTTGATCAGTATGTAGTATCCTTCTTTGTCTCTTTTCACAGCCTTTGTTTTAAAGTCTATTTTATCTTATATGAGTATTGCTACTCCTGCTTTCTTTTGGTCTCTATTTGCATGGAATATCTTTTCCAGCCCTTCACTTTCATTCTGTATGTGTCCCTTATTCTGAGGTGGTCTCTTGTAGACAACATATATAGGGGTCTTATTTTTGTATCCATTCAGCCAGTCTTTGTCTTTTGGTTGGGGCATTCAACCCATTTACATTTAAGGTAATTATTCATAAGTATGATCCCATTGTCATTTACTTTGTTGTTTTGGGTTGGAGTTTATACACTCTTTCTGTGTTTTCTGTCTAGAGAAGATCCTTTAGCATTTGTTGGAGAGCTGATTTGGTGGTGCTGAATTCTCTCAGCATTTGCTTTTCTGTAAAGCTTCTGATTTCTTCTTCATATTTGAATGAGATCCTTGCTGGGTACAGTAATCTGGGCTGTAGGTTATTTTCTTTCATCACTTTAAGTATGTCCTGCCATTCCCTCCTGGAATGAAGAGTTTCTATGGAAAGATCAGCTGTTATCCTTATGGGAATCCCCTTGTGTGTTATTTGTTGTTTTTCCCTTGCTGCTTTTGATATTTGTTCTTTGTGTTTGATCTTTGTTAATTTCAATATATGTCTTGGGGTGTTTCGCCTTGGGTTTATCCTGTTTGGGACTCTCTGGGTTTCTTGGACTTGGGTGGTTATTTCCTTCCCCATTTTAGGGAAGTTTTCAACTATTATCTCCTCAAGTATTTTCTTATGGTCTTTCTTTTTGTCTTCTTCTGGGACTCCTATGATTCAAACGTTGGGGGTGTTTATCATTGTCCCAGAGGTCTCTGAGATTGTCCTCATTTCTTTTAATTCGTTTTTCTTTTTTCCTCTCTGTTTCATTTATTTCTACCATTCTATCTTCTACCTCACTTATCCTATCTTCTGCCTCCATTGTTCCACTGTTGGTTCCCTCCAGAGTGATTTTGATCTCATTTATTGCATTATTCATTATATATTGGCTCTTTTTTATTTCTTCTAGGTCCTTGTTAAACCTTTCTTGCATCTTCTCAATCCTTGTCTCCAGGCTATTAATCTGTAACTCCATTTTGTTTTCAAGATTTTGGATCATTTTCACTATCACTATTCAGAATTCTTTATCAGGTGGATTCCCTATGTCTTCCTCTCTTGTTTGGTTTGGTGGGCATTTATCCTGTTCCTTTACCGGCTGGGTATTTCTCTGCCTCTTCATCTTGTTTATATTGCTGTGTTTGGGGTTGTCTTTCCGTATTCTGGCAGTTTGTGGAGTTCTCTTTATTTGTGGAGTTTCCTCACTGTGGGTGGGGTTGGACGGGTGGCTTGTCTAGGTTTCCTGGTTAGGGAAGCTTGTGTGGGTGTTCTGGTGGGTGGAGCTGGATTTCTTCTCTCTGGAGTGCAATGAAGTGTCCAGTAATGGGTTATAAGATGTCAATGGGTTTGGAGTGACTTTGGGCAGCCTGTATATTGAAGCTCAGGGCTATGTTCCTATGTTGCTGGAGAATTTGCATGGTATGGCTTGCTCTGGAACTTGTTGGCCCTTGGGTGGTGCTTGGTTTCAGTGTAGGTATGGAGGCGTTTGATGAGCTCCTATCAATTAATGTTCCTTGGAGTCAGGAGTTCTCTGATGTTCCCAAGATTTGGACTTAAGCCTCCTGCCTCTGGTTTTCAGTCTTATTCTTACAGTAGCCTCAAGACTTCTCCATCTATACAGCACTGATGATAAAACATCTAGGTTAATGATGAAAAGTTTATCCACAGTGAGGGACACCTGGAGAGGTACACAGAGTTACATGGAGAAGAGAAGAGGGAGGAGGGGGATAGAGGTTACAAGGAGGAGAAGAGGGGGAATCAAAAGAGGAGAGAGCAAGCTAGCCAGTAATCAATTCCTTATGTGCTCTCCACAGTCTGGATCCCTCAGAGATGTTCACGGATTTACACAGAGAAGAGAAGAGGGAAGAAGGAGACAGAAGTGGCCAGGAGGATAAAGTGGGGAATCAAAAAGAGAGAGACACATCCAGCCAGTAATCAGTTCCCTAAGTGTTCTCCACCATCCAGAACACACAAAGAGATTCACAGAGTTGGGTAGACAATGAAAGGGGGAGGGGGAGATAGAGGGGACCTGGTGGAGAAAAAGGAGAGTCCAAAGGGGGAGAGAGCAGTCAAGCCAGTAATCTCACTCCCAAGTAAAAATGGGTACTGAAGATTGGGTTCTTAAAAGTACAAAATTGATAACAGATACCAAAAACCAATTATTAAAAATCTAGAGTAGAGGTTGGGTTCTCAAAAATGCAATATTAAAGAAAAAAAAAGTCACAAAATTTATAAAATATATATATATGAAGTTTGCTTTAAAAAATAGGGTTTTTTTTTTTCTTTTTTTTTTTGCAAAGTAATCAGATCAGGTCAGATCAGATCAGTCGCTTAGTCGTGTCCAACTCTTTGCGACCCCATGAATTGCAGCACGCCAGGCCTCCCTGTCCATCACCAACTCCCGGAGTTCACCCAGACTCATGTCCATCGAGTCAGTGATGCCATCCAGCCATCTCATCCTCTGTCGTCCCCTTCTCCTCTTGCCCCCAATCCCTCCCAGCATCAGAGTCTTTTCCCATGAGTCAACTCTTCGAATGAGGTGGCCAAAGTACTGGAGTTTCAGCCCTAGCATCATTCCTTCCAAAGAAATCCCAGGGCTGATCTCCTTCACAATGGACTGGTTGGATCTCCTTGCAGTCCAAGGGACTCTCAAGAGTCTTCTCCAACACCACAGTTCAAAAGCATTAATTTTTGGCACTCAGCCTTCTTCACAGTCCAACTCTCACATCCATACATGACCACAGGAAAAACCATAGCCTTGACTAGACGAACCTTTGTTGGCAAAGTAATGTCTCTGCTTTTGAATATTCTATCTAGGTTGGTCATAACTTTCCTTCCAAGGAGTAAGTGTCTTTTAATTTCATGGCTGCAGTCACCATCTGCAGTGATTTTGGAGCCGCAAAAAATAAAGTCTGACACTGTTTCCACTGTTTCCCCATCTATTTCCCATGAAGTGATGGGACCGGATGCCATCATCTTCATTTTCTGAATGTTGAGCTTTAAGCCAACTTTTACACTCTCCACTTTCACTTTCATCAAGAGGCTTTTTAGTTCCTCTTCACTTTCTGCCATAAGGGTGGTGTCATCTGCATATCTGAGGTTATTGATATTTCTCCCAGCAGTCTTGATTCCAGCTTGTGTTTCTTCCAGTCCAGCGTTTCTCATGATGTACTCTTCATATAAGTTAAATAAACAGGGTGACAATATACAGCCTTGGCGAACTCTTTTTCCTATTCGGAACCAGTCTGTTGTTCCATGTCCAGTTCTAACTGTTGCTTCCTGACCTGCATACAAATTTCTCAAGAGGCAGATCAGGTGGTCTGGTATTCCCATCTCTTTCAGAATTTTCTACAGTAATAGTAGATTATAAAAATGAAAGTTAAAGGAGTAATGCTGCTACTACTAAGTCGCTTCAGTCGTGTCTGACTCTGTGCAACCCCATAGACAGAAGCCCACCAGGCTCCCCTGTCCCTGGGATTCTCCAGGCAAGAACACTGGAGTGGGTTGCCATTTCCTTCCCCAATGCATGAAAGTCAAAAGTGAAAGTGAACTCACTCAGTCATATCTGACTCTTAGCGACCCCATGGACTGCAGCCTACCAGGTTCCTCTGTCCATTGGATTTTCCAGGCAAGAGTACTGGAGTGGGGTGCCATTGCCTTCTCTGAAAGGAGTAATAGAGGACTTGAAAAAAAAAATTAAAAGAATGATAATAGTAAAAATATATCTAGGACTTTCTCTGGTGTTGTTGTGGACAGTGTGGGGTCAGTTCATTTTCAGATAGTTCCTTGATCTGGCTTATACTTCTCAAGATCTATGGGACCCTTCCTATGTAGTCAGTGCTAACTACAGGGTTTTAATCTATCGCATCTGTCACTTCCAGGGTGGTTCCTTCTGTTTTAGCTTCTTCTATTTGCTGGTCTCTTCAGTGTCTAATTTCCACCCTGACCCAAGGGGGCAAAGGTGATCATTTTTTTAGGCTTACTTGTTCAGTCATGCTGTGGGGAGGGAGGAACACTGCAAACAAATAACACTGGTGTGTGCTTGCAATGTCTTGGTCACACTGGGTTTTCCCCCGCTCACAGCATGTGTGCTTTCCCAGTCTACACTGCTCAGGCTCTAGGTTTCTCTGCCAGGAACTGTCTGAGGCAGGCCCTGGGTTGCATGCACTTCCCAGATCTAAGCCACTCAGGTTCAGGTACTCAGGTACTCCTCAAAGGCGCAGACTCCATTCAGCCTGCATTTTGTGCCCTTCCCAGGTCTGAGCCACTCAGGTGACCAGGTGTTTGGCGAGCGTGGTAGCTGCGACTTATTGCCTCCCCCATCCCTGCTGCTCGGTTTTCTGGGTGTACTACCAGTGCACCTTCTCAGACAGATGTCAACTGTCGAGAATCCCAAGAAGTCTTGGTTAACAATGAAGCCTGCTTGCAGTTTGGTAGATGATGCTTCTCTGGGGCCACAATTGCTCCCTTATGGCTCGGGCTGCCCTCGCCTGCAGGCAGATTCTTTACTGACTAAACTACCAGGGAATTCCACCTTTAGAAAGATGGATATATGCATATCTACATGCTTCTGCATAGATGACCTGCCTAAATTCTTTTCGGACTACACACTTTTATTTCAGCAAAATGAAATACGTAAACACTTGTCCATGTATTGTTTATGTTGAACATATTAAACTTGACTTGATATTTTATTTATTTTGAAAAGTTATTTACGTATCATTTTGAAGACCTTAAGAAAGATTGTTTCTGAAAGCATGGGGCAGTGTCATTGTTAAAAAAGCATGAACTTGGAAGTCAGATTGCCTGGTTTGAATCCCCTCTATCACATGAACAATGAATTTGAGTAGGTTATTTAATCGGTCTTCTCAAATTTGCTCCTAAAATAATGACAATAGTAACTATCTCATAGCATTTTTATAAGGACTAGACAAATTATTACACAGAAAACACACAGAATACAGCCTGATATACAGTAGAACTATGTGTTAGCTGCTGCCATGAAGATAATGATGAATGCTGTTTTACAAGCATGAACTTATAGAAAACTCTGTCAGCCCTAGTTGTAGGTACCATGATTGGTCTCATCTTAGATGACTAGTTGATCTTGCCTAGGTAAAGCTTCTCCTATTTCAGTTCAATTCAGTCGCTCAGTCGGGTCTGACTCTTTGTGATACCATGAACTGCAGCATGCCAGGCATCCCTGTTCATCACCAACTCCCGGGGTCCACTCAAACCCATGTTCATTGAGTCGGTGATGCCATCCAACCGTCTTATCCTCTGTTGTCCCCTTCTTGTCCTGCCTTTAGTCTTTCCCATTGAAAGGGTCATTATCCATGAGTCTTTTCCAATGAGTCAGCTCTTTCCCATTGAAACGGTCATTTCCATGAGTCTTTTCCAGTGAGTCAGCTCTTCACATTAGGTGGCCAAAGCTTTTGAGTTTCAGCTTCAACATCAGTCTTTCCAATAAACACCCAGGACTGATCTCCTTTAGGATGGACTGGTTGGATCTCCTGGCAGTCCAGGCAATTCTCAAGAGTCTTCTACAACACTACAGTTTAAAAGCATCAGTACTTTGGCACTCAGCTTTCTTTATAGTCCAACTCTCACATCCATACATGATCACTGGAAAAACCATAGCCTTGACTAGACAGACTTTTGTTGACCAAGTAACATCTCTGCTTTTTAATATGCTATCTAGGTTGGTCATAACTTTCCTTCCAAGGAGTAGGTGTCTTTTAATTTCATTGCTGCAATCACCATCTGTAGTGATTTTGGAGCCCCCCCCCCCCCCCAAATAAAGTCAGCCACTATTTCCCACTGTTTCCCTATCTATTTGCCATGAAGTGATGGGACTAGATGCCATGATCTTAGTTTTATGAATGTTGAGCTTTAAGCCAACTTTTTCACTCTCCTCTTTCCCTTTCATACTGAGGCTCTTTAGTTCTTCTTCACTTTCTGCCATAAGGGTGGTGTCATCTGCATATCTGAGGTTATTGATATTTCTCCAGGCAATCTTGATTCCAGCTTGTGCTTCTTCTAGCCCAGCATTTCTCATAATGTACTCTACATAGAAGTTAAATAAGCAGGGTGGCAATATACAGCCTTGATGTACTCCTTTTCCTATTTGGAACCAGTCTGTTGTTCCATGTCCAGTTCTAACTATTTCTTCCTGACCTGCATACAGGTTTCTCAAGAGGCAGGTCAGGTGGTCTGGTATTCCCATCTCTTTCAGAATTTTCCACATTTTCTTGTGATCCACACAATCAAAGGTTTTGGCATAGTCAATAAAGCAGAAATAGATGTTTTTCTGAAGCTCTCTTGCCTTTTCGATGATCCAGCAATTGGCAATTTGATCTCTGGTTCCTCTGCCTTTTCTAATTCCAGCTTGAATATCTGGAATTAGATATTAGATAATAGATATCTGAAATATCACTTATTGCTGAAGCTTGGCTTGGAGAATTTTGAGCATCACTTTACTAGCATGTAGGATGAGTGCAATTGTGCAGTAGTTTGAGCATTCTTTGGCCTTGCCTTTTTTGGGGATTGGAATGAAAACTGACCTTTTCCAGTCCTGTGGCCACTGCTGAGTTTTTCAAATTTGCTGGCATGTTGAGTGCAGCACTTTCACAGCATCATCTTTCAGGATTTGAAATAGCTCCACTAAAATTCCATCACCTCCACTAGCTTTGTTAATAGTGATGCTTCTTAAGGCCCAATTGACTTCACATTCCAGGATGTCTGGCTCTAAGTCAGTGATCACACCATCGTGATTATCTGGGTCATGAAGATCTTTTTGGTACATTTCTTCTGTGTATTCTTGCCACCTCTTCTCAATATCTTCTGCTTCTGTTAGGTCCATATCATTTCTGTCTTTTATTGAGCCCATCTTTGCATGAAATGTTCCCTTGGTAGCTCTAATTTTCTTGAAGAGACTCTAGTCTTTCCCGTTCTGTTGTTTTCCTCTATTTCTTTGCATTGATCGCTGAGGAAGGCTTTCTTAGCTCTCCTTGCTATTCTTTGGAACTCTGCATTCAAATGGGGATATCTTTCCTTTTCTCCTTTACTTTTCACTTCTTTTTTTCACAGCTATTTGTAAGGCCTCCTCAGACAGCCATTTTGCTTTCTTGCTTTCTTTTTCTTGGGGATGGTCTTGATACCTGTCTCTTGTACAATGTCACAAACCTCCATCCATAGTTCATCAGGCACTCTATCTATCAGATCTAGTACCTTAAATCTATTTTCACTTCCACTGTATAATCATAAGGAATTTGATTTAGGTCATACCTGAATGGTCTAGTGGTTTTATCCACTTTCTTCAATTTCAGTCTGAATTTGGCAATAAGGAGTTCATGGTCTGAGCCACAGTCACCTCCCGGTCTTGTTTTTGCTGACTGTATAGAGCTTCTCCATCTTTGGCTGCAAAGAATGTAATCAATCTGATTTTGGTGTTGACCATCTGGTGATGTCCATGTGTAGAGTCTTCTCTTGTGTTGTTGGAAGAGGTTGTTTGCTATGACCAGTGCATTCTCTTGGCAAAACTCTATTAGCCTTTGCCCTGCTTCATTCTGTACTCTAAGGCCTAATCTGTCTGTTCCTCAAGGTGTTTCTTGACTTTCTGCTTTTGCATTCCAGTCCCCTATAATGAAAAGGATATCTTTTTTGGGTGTAAGTTCTAGAAGGTGTTGTAGGTCTTCACAGAACTGTTCAATTCCAGCTTCTTCAGTTTTACTGATCAGGGCATAGATTTGATATTGAATGATTTGCCTTGGAAACAAACAGAGATGATTTTGTCATTTTTGAGATTGCATCCAAGTACTACATTTCGACTCTTGTTGACTATGATGGCTACTCCATTTCTTCTAAGGGGATTCCTGCCCACAGTAGTTGATATAATGGTCATGTGAGTTAAATTCACTCATTCCAGTCCATCTTAATTTGCTGATTCCTAGAATGTTGATGTTCACTCTTGTCATCTCCTGTTGACAACTTCCAATTTGCCTTGATTCATGGACCTAACATTCCAGGTTCCTATGCAATATTACTCTCTATAGTATCGAACTTTGCTTCTATCACCAGTCATATCCACAACTGGGTATTGTTTTTGCTTTGGCTCCATCTCTTCATTCTTTCTGGAGTTATTTCTCCACTGATCTCCAATAGCCTATTGGGCACCTACTGTTTGGAAGGACTCTAAGCACTCTACTATCAGTTTGCTAGTGAGATAGTCCAGAATTTTATTTTGTTGTAAGAAAATAATGTTATGTTTTATTAGGCAAAGAAACATCTGATTTTCTATTTAAATAATAATGATTTTAGAAACAACACTAGAAAACAATTTTCAAAAAGCCAACAGGTTTTCTTCTTAGGTTTCCATTATTGATTCTGCTGGTTTTGGAAGGCATCTTCCCTCTGGTATTTTGGTATTTCAGCTTTTCAGCCTGGATAAACCCAAAGTGAAGAGGTGTAGAAAAACAAAGGAGAGGAAGCCAACCCAAAGTGCATTTTCAAAGCTCTGGAAAAGCTGAGGTTTGGTTTCAGTCCAAATAGGGTCAAGATTCAGGTCAAATCTTATTTTATATAAAATGACTGGTTTGTTTTAAAGCAATCTAGTAGTTACAATTGTGGTAGTTTCTGGTTTTAGCTATCCTTTGAGAAGAAATGCTGAAATTAATCTTTTCAGTGGAAAGGGGACTCAACAATGTACCACAGCTACCAAAACAGGGACTTCCTGGCAAAGAATGACCATTTGTTAAACTGATTATCATGTGTAGTAAAGAGATTTTTTTGTTGCTGTTGTATTGAGTAGTGAAAGTGGGCATGTTTGCCAGGTATATATGTGTGTGTAAAAAACCATTTCCAAATTGGAAAATTGAAATCCTCATCAAATGATAGTGTAGCATGATTATTAAAAGCTCAGACTTTGGGCCCAGACTTAGCTTTGTACTTAAACATATGTGACCTTATGAGAATGAAAATAAAATAACAGTAGCTGCCATATCAACTGGTTTTAGAGAATAGGGAATTTATATAAAGCAACTAGAAGACTGTATGGTAAATATTTAGAAAATGCTTAATAAAATTTAGCTGTGCTACAAAATGCATAATTAACTGCTGACCATGTGCTGAGTTCAGACTACCTTATTTATATAAATAATTTTCCTTAATATTAGTCAATTCATTCTAGTTATAGCAGTTAAACATATGCAAAACAATATATTAATAGGATAATTAAAGACACAGAAGAAATAAAGTGAATCAGTTAGAAATGCATTTGGCTGCAAATTACAAAAGACCTGCACTATAGTTTTTTTTTTTTTTCAAAACAGGGATTGAATTTCTCACATAGGGAGTTTAGGGTTAGTTTACTGTTAGTGTTAGAATACTGACTATTGCCAATATTTTTGCAAGTTTCTCAACATCTTCCTAATAGGCAGTCCATCATCTCTTCCTTTAAATCAGGAAAATATTAGGAGAGGCAGTGCAAATGTTTAGGCAAGCTAAATCTTTCCCAGAACCTACACTCTCTGGCAGACTTTTCCAAATGTTTTCCAACATCCATTAAAAATGCAAATAATGTTTTTATCCTGAGTTACATGACATGCTTAGTTGCAAGGTAATCTGAAATGGGAGATCCCAAGGTAACCATAATTGACCTAACCCATTTATGATACATTACTTTGGGTCTGGACATATTTTCAGGAAAAAAAAATGAAGAAGAAGAATAAGGAAAGAAAGCAGAGCTCTGTTAGCAATTATGAGGAAATCACTGTTGAGGAGACAGCCAATGGTGTTTGCCATTCATAGCCTTAGGGAGCACACTGAAAGAGAATATGGGTTAATGAGATAAGGCTTTCAAGGGGCAAAAGGTAGAAGAAAGAATGCTTTACATGAAATGTTGACTGTGAATCAGCAGAAATATCTCCAGGGCAAAACAGAGTCAAGAAGAAGCCTTAAGGTGTTTGAAATGAATAAATGTGAAGCCATGTGGAGGAGTTAGTTTTGGAGGAAACCATCTATTAATTTCCTTGTTTCACTCTATCAAACTGACCAGCCAGTAAATGGTCAAGAATTTGAGATTCCAGACAATAGATGTTTCTCCAAAGAAGACATACACATGGCTAACAGGCACATGAAAAGATGTTCAACACTGCTAATTCTTATCAGAGATATGCAAATCAAAACTACAATTTGTTTCTGAGGTACCTTACACTGGTGAGAATGACCCTCATCAAAAAGCCTAAAAATAATAAATGATGGAGAGGGTGTGGAGAAAAGCAACCCTCCCAAACAGTTGATGGAAGTGTACATTGTTACAACCACTATGGAGAATATATGGAGGTTCCTTAAAATAAAAATAGAGTTACTATATAATCCAGCAACCCCACTTCAGGGTATATCTGTGGAAAACACAAAAACTCTAGCTCAAAAAGATACATGCACCCCAATGGTCACCTCAGCACTATTTACAATAATCAAGACATGGAAGCAACCTAAATGTCCATTCCTCTGTTTATGAATATATATATATATATATATATATATATATATAATTATGCATACATATATGTCAGGGAAAGTTTACCAGTAGGATTCCTGTGTGCTGTTTCCTGTCTCTCATGAGCCCTCTGTTTCTTATTAGTTCTGGGTAACAGAAGCTAGTGGAATGGCACACTGCTCCCGGGACTAAGGTCATGAGATGGAATGCATGCATAGGATTTCCTTCATTAGCTTTTCCATATGGTGAAAGTGATTATTTATGATCCTCTTTTTTTGATATGGATTGTCTTCTGGTTTTATGACCTCTATTACTCCTTGTTTCCTTCGTAACTTGTAAAGTCTGGTCTTTTGGTCTTTACCTGAAGAAGCTACCTTATAAAACAGTATATATACTCACAAAGAGTTCAGTAAAGCACCCTTGTTCCATCAGAACCTGGGTCGTAGGTCCTTCTTTCTTTCTCTCTCTCTCTCTCTCTCTCCCTCCCTCTGGCTAATTCTCTGGAGCATGGAAGCCTGCCGAGCTCACTTTCCTGCCCAGGATTTCAAGACCTCTTGGAGAGGATGCCCTGTGCCTACGTGAGTGGTACAAGTCCTGTCCTAGGGCTTTATTGGTTCTCTGCATAACCTAGCGAATATTAGCCTCTTTCCTTCTT
Source organism: Bos javanicus (assembly GCF_032452875.1). Classification (NCBI taxonomy): domain Eukaryota; kingdom Metazoa; phylum Chordata; class Mammalia; order Artiodactyla; family Bovidae; genus Bos; species Bos javanicus. The sequence goes on from NC_083869.1 coordinate 87,175,322, forward strand.
TCACTTTCTTATCATTGACTCTGGACCATCAGGTTCTGGTCCATTAAAGGACTGCAACACATATATATTACACAGCCATAAAAACATATGAAATAATGCCAATGCCATTTGGAGCAACATGGATAGAGCTCGAGATTATCATACTGAGTGAAGTAAGTTAGAGGAAGGCAACTATCATATGATATCACTCACACGTGGAAACTTTAAATAAATGATACAAATGAATCTATTTATAAAACAGATATAGACTGACAGACATTGAAAACAAAATTATGCTTACCAAAAGGGAAAGGGGAAGGGGAGAGATTATGAGTTTGGGATTAATGCACTAATTTATATATAAAATAGATAAGCAACAAAAACCTACTGTATAGTACAGGGAATTATATTCAGTATCTTGTAATAACCTATAATAATAATAATAATAAAAACCTAAATCACTTTCTGTATGCCTAAGACTAACACAACATTGTAAATCACCTATACTTCAATTGAAGCCATGAGATTAGAAGATGCTTACTCCTTAGAAGGAAAGTTATGACCAACGTAGACAGCATATTAAAAAGCAGAGACATTACTTTACCAACAAAGGTCCGTCTAATCAAGGCTATGGTTTTTCCAGTGGTCATGTATGGATGTGAGAGTTGGACTATAAAGAAAGCTGAGCGCCAAAGAATTGATGCTTTTGAACTGTGGTGTTGGAGAAGACTCTTGAGAGTCTCTTGGACTGCAAGGAGATCCAAGCAGTCCATCTTAAAGGAGATCAGTCCTGGTGTTCATTGGAAGGACTGATGTTGAAGCTGAAACTCAAATACTTTGGCCACCTGATTCAAAGAGCTGGAAAAGACCCTGATGCTGGGAAAGATTGAGGGCAGGAGGAGGAGGGGATTACAGAGGATGAGATGGTTGGATGGTATCACCAACTTGATGGACATGGGTTTGGGTGAACTCTGGGAGTTGGTGATGGACAGGGAGGCCTGGTCTGCTGCAGTTCATGGGGTCGCAAAGAGTCGGACATGACTGAGCAACTGAACTGAACTGAACTGATACTTCAATTAAAAAAAGCATTTGGGATTCTGGAGATATGCAGATAAACTGGAGATATGCTTTCTTTTCAAGCATCCACCATTTGCAAAAATGGAAAACCTCAATAAATTTCAACATTAAACTGCATTGTCTAATAACAACAAAACTAGAAATTAGTAACAGATGTATGAAAATTACTTCAACTTGGATATTAAGTATATGTATCCATATTTATACACACATAGTACATATAAATACATACATGTATGTGTATTAATTAAAAAATAAATCACAAATGCAATTATAAATTATTTACAAAATAAAAAATAATTTGAAGCTCTTGGTGTCAAGATACGTGAGATATAAACTAACACTAAAAAAAAGCGCAGGCGGCTGCGACGGGCGCACTAAAAGTGTGGCCGAGAGGAGCTACCCCACGTCCGAGGTCAGCGGCAGAAGCCGGGAGGACCCCATGCCCAAAGGGGCGGCGGCCAAGAGGAGTTACTGCGCGTCCGAGGTCGGGGCAGCGGCCGAGAGTGCCAGACTGCAACAGCGCAGGAACGGCGGAGAGGAGCTACCCCACGTCCGAGGTCAGGGGGGGTGGCCGAGAGGAGATACCCAGCGTCCGAGGTCAGGGGCAGCAACGAGAGGACTTACCCCGCGTCCGAGGCCGGGGCAGTGGCTGGGAGGAGCAACCCCACGCCTGAGGAGCCATGGCTGCATAGGCGCAGAAGGGCCTAGAGGGGCTATCCCACGTTGAAGGTCAGGAAGGGCAGCAGTGAGGAGATACCCCTCACCCAAGGTAAGGAGCAATGGCTGCGCTTTGCTGGAGCAGCTGTGAGAGATACCCCACACCCAAGGTAAGAGAAACCCAAGTAAGATGGTAGATGCTGCAAGAGGGCATCAGAGGGAAAACACACTGAAACCATACTCACAGAAAACTAGTCAATCTAATCACACTAGGACCACAGCCTTCTCTAACTCAATGAAATTAAGCCATGCCCCTGGGGCAACCCAAGATGGGCTGGTCATGGTGGAGAGATCTGACAGAATGTGGTCCACTGGAGAAGGGAATGGCAAACCACTTCAGTATTCTTGCCTTGAGAACCCCATGAACAGAATGAAAAGGCAAAATGATAGGATGCTGAAAGAGAAACTCCCCAGGTCAGTAGGTGCCCAATATGCTACTGGAGATCAGTGGAGAAATAACTCCAGAAAGAATGAAGGGATGGAGCCAAAGCAAAAAGAATACCCAGCTGTGGGTGTGACTGGTGATAGAAGCAAGGTCCGATGCTGTAAAGAGCAATATGGCATAGGACCCTGGAATGTCAGGTCCATGAATAAAGGCAAATTGGAAGTGGTCAAACAAGATATGGCAAGAGTGAATGTCGACATTCTAGGAATCAGTGAACTGAAATGGACTGGAATGGGTGAATTTAACTCAGATGACCATTATATCTACTACTGCAGGCAGGAATCCTTCAGAAGAAATGGAGTGGCCATCATGGTCAACAAAAGAGTACGAAATGCAGTACTTGGATGCAATCTCAAAAACGACAGAATGATCTTTTTTCGTTTCCAAGGCAAACCATTCAATATCACAGTAATCCAAGTCTATGCCCCAACCAGTAACGCTGAAGAAGCTGAAGTTGAATGGTTCTATGAAGACCTACAAGACCTTTTAGAACTAACACCCAAAAAAGATGTCCTTTTCATTATAGGGGACTGGAATGCAAAAGTAGAAAGTCAAGAAACACCTGGAGTAACAGGCAAATTTGGCCTTGGAATACAGAATGAAGCAGGGCAAAGGCTAATAGAGTTTTGCCAAGAAAATGCACTGGTCATAACAAACACCCTCTTCCAACAACACAAGAGAAGACTCTATACATGGACATCACCAGATGGTCAACACCGAAATCAGATTGATTATACTCTTTGCAGGCAAAGATGAAGAAGCTCTATACAGTCAGCAAAAAACAAGACCGGGAGGTGACTGTGGCTCAGACCATGAACTCCTTATTGCCAAATTCAGATTGAAATTGAAGAAAGTAGGGGTAACCACTAGACCATTCAGGTATGACCTAAATCAAATCCCTTATGATTATACAGTGGATGTGAGAAATAGATTTAAGGGCCTAGATCTGACAGAGTGCCTGATGAGCTATGGAATGAGGTTCGTGACATTGTACAGGAGACAGGGATCAAGACCATCCCCATGGAAAAGAAATGCAAAAAAGCAAAATGGCTGTCTGGGGAGGCCTTACAAATAGCTGTGAAAAGAAGAGAAGTGAAAAGCAAAGGAGAAAAGGTAAGATATAAGCATCTGAATGCAGAGTTTCAAAGAATAGCAAGAAGAGATAAGAAAGCCTTCTTCAGCGATCACTGCAAAGAAATAGAGGAAAAAACAGAATGGGAAAGACTAGGGATTTCTTCAAGAAAATCAGAGACACCAAAGGAACATTTCATGCAAAGATGGGCTCGATAAAGGACAGAAATGGTATGGACCTAACAGAAGCAGAAGATATTAAGAAGAGATGGCAAGAATACACAGAAGAACTGTACAAAAAAGATCTTCACGACCCAGATAATCACGATGGTGTGATCACTCACCTAGGGCCAGACATACTGGAATGTGAAGTCGAGTGGACCTTAGAAAGCATCACTATGAACAAAGCTAGTGGAGGTGATGGATTTCCAGTTGAGCTATTCCAAATCCTGAAAGATGATGCTGTGAAAGTGCTGCACTGAATATGCCAGAAAATTTGGAAAACTCAGCAGTGGCCAAAGGATTGGAAAAGGTCAGTTTTCATTCCAATCCCAAAAAAAGGCAAGGCCAAAGAATGCTCAAACTACCGCACAATTGCACTCATCTCACACGCTAGTAAAGTAATGCTCAAAATTCTCCAAGCCAGGCTTCAGCAATATGTGAACCGTGAACTTCCTGATGTTCAAGCTGGTTTTAAAAAAGGCAGAGGATTCAAAAAAAAAAAAAAAAAAAACAAAGGCAGAGGAACCAGAGACTAAATTGCCAACATCCGCTGGATCATTGAAAAAGCAAGAGAGTTCCAGAAAAGCATCTATTTCTGCTTTATTGACAATGCCAAAGCCTTTGACTATGTGGATCACAATAAACTGTAGAAAATTATGAAAGAGATGGAAATACCAGACCACCTGATCTGCCTCTTGAGAAATTTGTATGCAGGTCAGGAAGCAATAGTTAGAACTGGACATGGAACAACAGACTGGTTCCAAATAGGAAAAGGAGTTCGTCAAGGATGTATATTGTCACCCTGCTTATTTAACTTATATACAGAGTACATAATGAGAAACGCTGGACTGGAAGAAGCACAAGCTGGAATCAAGATTGCCAGGAGAAATATCAATAACCTCAGATATGCAGATGACACCACCGTTATGGCAGAAAGTGAAGAGGAACTACAATGGCTCTCGATGAAAGTGAAAGTGGAGAGTGAAAAAGTTGGCTTAAAGCTCAACATTCAGAAAACGAAGATCATGGCATCCGGTCCCATCACTTCATGAGAAATAGATGGGGAAACAGTGTCAGACTTTATTTTTTGCGGCTCCAAAATCACTACAGATGGTGACTGCAGCCATGAAATTAAAAGACGCTTACTCCTTGGAAGGAAAGTTATGACCAACCTAGATAGCATATTCAAAAGCAGAGACATTACTTTGCCAGCAAACGTTCGTCTAGTCAAGGCTATGGTTTTTCCTGTGGTCATGTATGGATGTGAGAGTTGGACTGTGAAGAAGGCGGAGCGCCGAAGACTTGATGCTTTTGAACTGTGGTGCTGGAGAAGACTCTTGAGAGTGCCTTGGACTGCAAGGAGATCCAACCAGTCCATTCTGAAGGAGATCAGCCCTGGGATTTCTTTGGAAGGAATGCTAAAGCTGAAACTCCAGTACTTTGGCCACCTCATGCAAAGAGTTGACTCATTGGAAAAGACTCTGATGCTGGGAGGGATTGTGGGCAGGAGGAGAAGGGGACGACAGAAGATGAGATGGCTGGATGGCATCACTGACTCAATGGATGTGAGTCTGAGTGAACTCCAGGAGTTGGTGATGGACAGGGAGGCCTGGCGTGCTACGATTCATGGGGTTGCAAAGAGTCCGACACGACTGAGTGACTTATCTGATCTGATCTGATTCTAAGAGAAGATTCTTTAACTGAAAGGTTTTTCATTATTAAGCAGAAATCAAAAGAAACATCATTAAGCAAGAAACCAAACAGGAAGAAAAGTGACTTAACTGATCCCACTTGTAGAAGTTGAAAAAAAGCAGGAAACAAAAGAAAGCTTGAAAAGGAATTAATAAAAAAGAAAATAAAGTAACAAATTCAGTTAAGTACAGTCATTTAGTCATATCCTACTCTTCGCGGCGCCATAAACACAGCACGCAAGGCCTCCATGTCCATTACCAACTCCTGGTTTAACCAAATCCATGTCCATCAAGTTGGTGATGCTATCCAGCCATATCATCCTTTGTCGTTCACTTCTCTTCCTGCCTCCAATCCCTCCAGCATCAGAATCTGGACTAGACGGACCTTTGTTGGCAAAGCAATGTCTCTGTTTTTTAACATACTATCTAGTTTGATCATAACTTTCCTTCCAAGGAGTAAGCATCTTTTAAATTCATGGCTGCAGTCACCTTCTGCAGTGATTTTGGAGCCCCAAAAATAAAGTCTGACATTGTTTTCACTGTTTCCCCATCTATTTGACATGAAGTGATGGGACCAGATGCCATGATCTTCATTTTCTGAATGTTGAGCTTTAAGCCAACCATTTCACTCTCCTCTTTCACTTTCATCAAGAGGCTTTTTAGTTCCTCTTCACTTCCTACCATAAGAGTGGTGTCATCTGCATATCTCAGGTGATTGATATTTCTCCAGGCAATCTTGATTCCAGCTTGTGCTTCCTCCAGCCAAGCGTTTCTCATGATATACTCTATATAAGTTAAATAAGCAGACTGACAATATACAACCCTGACATACTCCTTTTCCTTTTTGGAATCAGTCTGTTCCATGTCCAGTTCTAACTGTTGCTTCCTGACCTGCATACAGGTTTCTCAAGAGGCAGGTCAGATGTTCTTGTATTCCCACCTCTTTCAGAATTTTCCACAGTTTCTTGTGATCCACAGTCAAAGGCTTTGGCATAGTCAATAAAGCAGAAATAGATGTTTTTTCTCAAACTGTCTTGCTTTATTGTTGATCCAGAGGATGTTGGCAACTTGATCTCTGGTTCCTCTGCCTTTTCTAAAACCAGCTTGAACATCAGGAAGTTCATGGTTCACATATTGCTGAAGCCTGGCTTGGAGAATTTTGAGCATTACTTTACTAGCATGTGAGATGAGTGCAATTGTGTGGTAGTTGGAGTATTCTTTGGCATTGCCTTTCTTTGGGATTAGAATGAAACTGGCCTATTCCAGTCCTGTGGCCAGTGCTGAGTTTTCCAAATTTGCTAGCATATTGAGTGCAGCACTTTCACAGCATCATCTTTCAGGATTTGAAATAGCTCCACTAAAATTACATCACCTCCACTAGCTTTCTTCCTTATGATACTTTCTAAGGCCCACTTGACTTCACATTTCAGTATGTCTGGCTCTAGGGCAGTGATCACACCATCGTGATTATCTGGGTCGTGAAGATCTTTTTTGTACAGTTCTTCTGTGTATTCTTGCCACCTCTTCTTAATATCTTCTGCTTCTGTTAGGTCCATACCACTTCTGTCCTTTATCTAGACCATCTTTGCATGAAATGCTTACTTGGTATCTCTAATTTTCTTGAAGAGACTCTAGTCTTTCCCATTCTGTTGTTTTCCTCTATTTCTTTGCATTGATCCCTGAGGAAGGCTTTCTTAGCTCTCCTTGCTATTCTTTGGAACTCTGCATTCAAATGGGCATATGTTTCCTTTTCTCTTTTGGTTTTCACTTCTTTTCTTTTCACAGCTATTTGTAGGGCCTCCTCAGACAGCCATTTTGTTTTTTTGCATTTTTTTCCCATGGTGATGGTTTTTATCCCTGTCTCCTGTACAATGTTATGAACCTCCATCCATAGTTCATCAGGCACTCTATCAGATCTAGTCCCTTAAATCTATTTCTCGCTTCCACTGTATAATCTTAAGGGATTTGATTTAGATCATACCTGTATGGTCCAGTGGTTTTCCCTACTTTGTTCAATTTCAGTCTGAATTTGGCAATAAGGAGTTCATGATCTGAGCCACAGTCAGCTCCTGGTCTGGCTTTTACTGACTGTATAGAGCTTCTCCATCTTTGGCTGTAAGGATATAATCAAATTGATTTTAGTGTTGACCATCTGGTGCTGTCCATGTGTAGAGTCTTCTTTTGTGTTGTTGGAAGAGGGTGTTTGCTATGACCAGTGCATTCTCTTGGCAAAACTCTATTAGCCTTTACCCTGCTTCATTCTGTACTCCAAGGCCAAATTTGCCTGTTACTCCAGGTGTTTCTTGACTTTCTACTTTTGCATTCCAGTCCCCTATAATGAAAAGGACATCTTTTTCTGGTGTCATTTCTATAAGGTCTTGTACATCTTCATAGAACCGTTCAACTTCAGCTTCTTTAGTGTTACTGGTGGGGCATAGGCTTGGATCACCATAATATTGAATGGTTTGCCTTGGAAATGAACAGAGATCATTCCATCGTTTTTGAGATTGCATCCAAGTACTGCATTTCAGACTCTTTTGTTGACCATGCTGGCTAATCCATTTCTTCTAAGGGATTCCTGCCCACAGTAGTAGATATAATAGTCATCTGAGTTAAATTCACCCATTCCAGTTTATTTTAGTTTGTTGATTCCTAGAATGTTGATGATCACTCTTGCCATCTCCTATTTTACCACTTCCAATTTGCCTTGATTCATGGACCTAACATTCCAGGTTACTATGCAATATTGCTCTCTATAGCATCGGACCTTGCTTCTATCACCAGTCACATCCACACCTGGGTATTGTTTTTGCTTTGACTCCATTCCTTCATTCTTTCTGGAGTTATTTCTCCACTGATCTCCAGTAGCATATTGGGCACTTACCGACCTGGGGAGTTCCTCTTTCAATATCCTATCATTTTGCCTTTTCATATTGTTCATGGGGTTCTCAAGGCAAGAATACTGAAGTGGTTTGCCATTCCCTTCTCCAGTGGACCATATTCTGTCAGACCTCTACACCTTGTCCCGTCCGTGTTGGGTGGCTCCACATGGAATGGCTTAGTTTCATTGAGTTAGAGAAGTCTGTGGTCTGCGTGATCAGATTGGCTAGTTTTCTCTGATTATGGTTTCAGTGTGTCTGCCCTCTGATGCCCTCTCACAACACCTACCATCTTATTTGGGTTTCTCTTCCCTTGGACGTTGAGTATCTCTTCACGGTTGTTCAAGCAAAGCGCAGCTGCTGCTCCTTACCTTGAACAAATTTGCGCCTCCTGACCTTGAACATGGAGTAGCTCCTCTCTGCCCTCCTGTGCCTGCGCAGCCACAGCTCCTTGGACGTGGGGTTGCTCCTCTTGGCAGCCGCCCCTGACCTTGGGAGAGGTATAGCTCCTGTGGTCGCTCCTGTGCCATTGCAGTCTGGCGGCTCTTGGTCGCCTCTCCTGACCTTGGGCATGGGGTAGCTCCTCTCGGTCGCACTTCAGATAATAGTAAATAATAAACTGATAATATTCATGAATCCCCTTCATGGATTACAGCCTTATCATGGCAAAAGGGCTTGTGTAAGTCAATGAAAGTATGAGCCATGCCGTGCAAGGCAACCCAAAATGGATGGTCAAGGTGAAGAGTTCTGACAAAACTTGGTCCACTGGAGGAGGAAGTAGCAACCCACTCCAGCATTCATGCTGTGAGAACCCCATGCAAAGTATGAAAAAGCAAAAAGATATGACTCCAGAAGATGAGCTCCGCAGGTCAGGATCGTGTCCAATATATTACTGGGGAAGAACAGAGGACAAAATATTAATAGCTTAAGAAAGAATTAAGTAGCTGGGCCAAATCAGAAATGATGCTCAGTTGTGTATGTGTCTGGTGGTGAAAGTAGTCTGATGCTTAAAGAACACTATTGCACAGGAACCTGAAATGTTAGGTCCATGAATCAAGGTAAATTGGATGTCATCAGGCAGGAGATGGCAAGAGTGAATATCAACATTTTAGAAATCAGAGAACTAAAATGGGTGGGAATGAGTGAATTTAATTCAGGTGACCATTTTATCTACTACTGTGGGCAAGAATCCCTTAGAAAACAATGGAGTACCCCCCACAGTCAACAAAAGAGTCCAAAATGAGTGTGCACATGTGTACTCAGTCACTTCAGTTGTGTCCGACTCTCTGCAACCCCATGGACCATGGCCCGTCAGACTCCTCTGTCCATGGGATTCTCCAGGCAAGAATATCTGAGTGGGTTGCCATTTCCTTCTCCAGTGATAAAGTATGAAGTGAGTGAAGTGAAGTCGCTCAGTTGTGTCTGACTCTTTGCGACCCCAGGGACTGTAGGCTACCAGGCTCCTCCATCCATGGGATTTTCTAGGCAAGAGTACCTGGAAAATGGTAGAAATGGGTTGCCATTACCTTCTCCCCAAAATGCAGTACTTGGGTGCAATCTCAAAGATGACCAAGAATGATGAACCAAGAATGATCTTGGTTCACTTCCAGGGCAAAGATTTCAACATCACAATAATCCAAGTCTATGACCCAACCACTAAGATGCCAAAGATGCTGAAGTTGAGTGATTTTATGAAGATCTACATGGAATTGACACTAAAAAAGATGTCCTTTTTATCATAGGGGATTGGAATGTAAAAGTAGGCAGTCAAGAGATATCTGGAGTAACAGGCAAGTTTGGCCTTGGAGTACAAAATGAAGCAGGACAAAAGCTAACAGAGTTTTGTCAAGAGAACACACTGGTCATAGCAAACACTCTTTTCAACAACAGAAGAGATGACTCTACACATGGACATCATCAGATGGTCAATACCAAAATCAGATTGATTACATTCTTTGCAACCAAATATGGAGAAGCTCTATACAACAGCAAAAACAAGACCTGGAGCTGACTGTGGCTCAGATCATCAGCTCCTTATTGCAAAATTCTGGCTTAAATTGAAGAAAGTAGGGAAAACTACTTGGCCATTCAGATATGACCTAAATCAAGCCCCTTATGATTATACAGTGGAGGTGATGAATAGAGTTAAGGGATTTGATCCGGTAGACAGAATGCCTTAAGAGCTATGGACAGAGGTTCATAACATTGTACAGGAGGCAGTGACCAAAATCATCCCAAAGGAAAAGAAATGCAGGAAAGGAAAGTAGTTGTCTGAGGGGGCTTTACAAATAGCTGAGGAAAGAAGAGAAGCAACAGGCAAGGAAGAAAGGGAAAGATATATCCAACTGAATGCAGAATTCCAGAGAATAGCAAGGAGAAATGAGGGCCTCCTTAAATGAATAATGCAAAGAAATAGAGGAAAATAATGGAATGGGAAAGACTACAGATCTCTTGATGAAATTAAAAGATGCTTGCTTTTTGGAAGGAAAGCTATGATAAACCTAGACAGCTTATTAAAAGCAGAGACATTACTTTGCCAGCAAAGGTGCATACATGCTAAGTGGCTTCAGTCCTGTCTTACTCTTTGCAACCCCAATCCAAGGCTGTCCATGATTTCACAGGCAAGGATACTAGAATTGGTTGCCATAGCTTCCTCCAGGGGCTCTTCCTGACCCAGGGATTGAAACCCTGTCTCTCAAGTCTCCTGCACTGGCAAGCAGGTTCTTTACCACTAGTCCCACCTTGGAAGCCAACAAAGATGCATATAGTCAAAGCTATGATTTTTCTAGTAGTCATGTACATTTGTGAGAGTTGGACCATAAAGAAGCCTGAGCACTGAAGAATTGATGCTTTCAAATTTTGGTACTGGAGAAAACTTTGAGAGTCCCTTGGACTGCAAAGAAATCAGTCAATCAAAGAGGAAATTCAACCCCAAATATTCATTGGAAGGACTGATGCTGAAGCTCCAATAGTTTGACCACCTGATGCTTAGAGTTGACTCATTGGTAAAGACCCTGATGCTGGGAAAGATTGAAGACAAAAGGAGAAGAAGCCAGTAGAAGATGAGTCAGCCTCACCGACTCAATGGACATGAATTTGAAAAAACTTGGGAGATAATGAAAAACGGAGAATCCTGGTGTGCTGCAGTCCATGGGGTCTCAAAGAGTTGGGCATGACTTTATGAATTTAATTTGTAAATATTATTAAAAGCTATAACAAAACCTGAATATGTTAGTAACCATAGCAAATGCTAAGAAAATTATCAAAGAAATTTCCCTTTGTTAAAATTACTGGGCTCACAGAATTTCATGGAGAATTTCTTTCAGAAAAGCTTGACAGAAAATTCTTAAATCACTCAACAACTTTTATAGGATAAAAGGTAAAAGAAAATAAAAAGCTTTCCAAATGTAAGAAATTCTGGAAATTCTGATAGCAGAGATCTCATCTTCAGAAAATATAATCAACAAAAGATATAAGAAGAACAGAAAAAAATAAGTATGGTTTAAACTCACTTAAATTATAGTACAAAACTCTTTAGTGAATTGTCAGAGATAGAATTCAGCTACTGATTCAAAGAAAGCTCAATGTTAGGAAATTTATTAGCTGAGTTATCATACCTCTAGGATAAAGAGGAAAAAAATCACAATCACTGTCTTAGTTGCTATTAATATATTTGGTAATATTGAAGAACATCTATATTATAGTTAGTAAAAACCACTTTTAGTATACTAAAATTTTTAGGATTGTTTTCTAACAAGATAAATAAACTTTATAGGTAGTCAACATTCAGCATCACACTTGTTGGTGTAACATTAGAAGAAAGTGTTAGTCGCACAGTCATGTCTGACTTTTTGCAACCCTAAGAGCTGTAGTTGGCCTCCTCTGTCCCTGAAATTCTCCAGGCAGGAATACTGGAGTGGGTTGTTATTTCCTTCTCAGGTGATCTTCCCGACCCAGGGATTGAATCTGGGTCTCCTGCATTGCAGGCTGACCCACAAGGGAAGGAATACAGTCTTTGCAGTCTGACTCACAAGGGAATCACTAGAAGAAATGCATTTAAAATCAGGTAAAACCTGAAACCAACACAATTTTGTAAATCAACTATACTTCAAGTTTAAAAAATTAAAATAATAGGACAATATATTATAGAAATATAGTAGATCATCTAATAAACCTCCCAAACTATATAGCTATCTTGTATGCCCATCATTACCTTCAGAAAAGTGATATAGCCAAGACTCCCATTAATTGTGATAGTTAAAAGAGCTAAATGTCAAGTTTCAAATTTGTTAAGAAGTGTCCAAGTTTTATCCAGAACTTATAATTTACTAAAGGGCTTTTCAAGAAAGACATAATTAAATCAAAACATACCTTATTCTTAGATATAAAATTTAAATAGTATAAACATATACAATCTTCTGACAATCAACTATAAATTTGATTTAAGCCTGATCAAAACCTAGGTGAAATTTATTTTAAAAACTTGAAAATATATCTGATATTTGTAGAATGTCATTAAGAAAATTCTGAAAGAAAATATGAATTGGAATCAATGAAGCCTCTTTATACCACATGTCCAAGGCCAGGAGTGGTGGCCGTGAGGAGATAACCTGTGTCCAAGGTAAGGAGCAGCAGCTGCACATTGCTGGAGCAGCCGTGAAGAGATACTTCACGTCCAAGGTAAGAGAAAACCCACTAAGACAGTAGGTGCTGAGAGAGGTCATCAGAGGGCAGACACACTGAAACCACAATCACAGAAAACTAACCAGTCTAATCACATGGACCACAGCCTTGTCTAACTCAGTGAAACTAAACCATGCCCTGTAGGGCCATCCAAAACAGATGGGTCATGGTGGAGAGTTCTGATAACCACTTCAGTGTTCTTGTCTTGAGAACCCATGAACAGTATGAAAAGGCAAAAGATGGGACACTGAAAGATGAACTCCCCAGGTTGGTAGGTGCCCAATATGCTACTGGAGATCAGTGGATAAATAACTCCAGAAAGAATGAAGGGACAGAGCCAAAGCAAAAACAATACCCAGCTGTGGATGTGACTGGTGATAGAAGCAAGGTCTGATGCGATAGAGAGCAATATTGCATAGGAACCTGGAATGTTAGGTTCATGAATCAAGGCAAATTGGACTAGATCTGATAGACAGAGTGCCTGATGAACTATGGATGGAGGTTCATGATATTCTACAGGAGACAGGGATCAAGACCATCCCCAAGAAAAAAAATGCAAAAAAGCAAAATGGCTGTCTGAGGAGGCCCTACAAATAGCTGTGAAAAGAAGAGAAGTGAAAAGCAAAGGAGAAAAGGAAAGATATACCCATTTGAATGCAGAGTTCCAAAGAATAGCAAGGAGAGCTAAGAAAGCCTTCCTCAGTGATCAGTGCAAAGAAATAGAGGAAAATAATATAATGGGAAAAACTAGAGATCTCTTCAAGAAAATTAGAGATACCAAGCAAACATTTCATGCAAAGATGTGCTCAATAAAGACAGAAATGGCAGGGACCAGATAGAAATGGGAGGGACTGAACAGAAGCAGAAGATATTAAGAAGAGGTGGCAAGAATACACAGAAGAACTGTACAAAACAGATCTTCATGACCCAGATAATCACAGTGGTGTGATCACTCACCTAGAGCCAGACATCCTGGAATGTGAAGTCAAGTGGGCCTTAGGAAGCATCACTACAAAGAAAGCTAGTGGAGGTGATGGAATTCCACTGGAACTATTTCAAATCCTAAAGTGTTGCACCCAATAATGCCAGAAAATTTGGAAAACTCAGCAGTGGCCACAGGATTGGAAAAGGTCAGTTTTCATTCCAATCCCAAAGAAAGGCAATGCCAAAGAATGTTCAAACTACCGCACAATTGCACTCATCTCAGACGCTGGTAAAGTAATGCTCAAAATTCTCCAAGCCAGGCTTCAGCAATACGTGAACCGTGAACTTCCTGATGTTCAAGCTGGTTTTAGAAAAGGCAAAGAAACCAGAGATCAAATTGCCAACATCTGCTGGATCATGGAAAAAGAAGAGAATTTAAAAAAAAATCTATTTCTGCTTTGTTGACTATGCCAAAGCCTTTGACTGTGTGGATCACAAGAAACTGTGGAAAAATCTGAAAGAGATGGGAATACCAGACCATCTGACCTACCTCTTGAGAAACCTATATGCAGGTCAGGAAGCAACAGTTAGAACTGGACACAGAACAACAGACTCGTTCCCAATAGGAAAAGGAGTATGTCAAGGCTGTATATTGTCACCCTGCTTATTTAACTTATATGCAGAGTACATCATGAGAAACGCTGAGCTGGATGAAGCACAAGCTGGAATCAAGATTTCCAGGAGAAATATCAATAATCTCAGATATGCAGATGACACCACCCTTATGGCAGAAAGTGAAGAAGAACTAAAGAGCCTCATGATGAAAGTGAAAGAGGAGAGTGAATAAGTTGGCTTAAAGCTCAACATTCAGAAAACGAAGATCATGGCATCTGGTCCCATCACTTCATGGCAAATAGATGGGGAAACAGTGGAAACAGTGGCTGACTTTATTTTTCTGCACTCCAAAATCACTGCAGATGGTGACTGCAGCCATGAAATTAAAAGACGCGTACTCCTTGGAAAGAAAGTTATGACCAACCTAGATAGCATATTCAAAAGCAGAGACATTACTTTGCCAACAAAAGTCTGTCTAGTGAGCATTATGGTTTTTCCAGTGGTCACGTATGGATGTGAGAGAGGACTATAAAGAAAGCTGAGCGCCGAAGAATTTATGCTTTGAACTGTGGTGTTAGAAATTACCCTTGACTGTCCCTTGGCTGCAAGGAGATCTAACCAGTCCATCCTAAAGGACATCAGTCCTAGGTGTTCATTGGAAGGATTGATGAAGCTGAAACTCCAATACTTTGTCCACCTGATGTAAAGAGCTGACTCATATGAAAAGATCCTGATGCTGGGAAAGATTGAGGGCAGGGGAAGGGGATGACAGAGGATGAGATGGTGGGATGGCATTACCAACTCAATGGACATGAGTTTGGGTAATCTCCGGGAGTTGGTTATGGACAGGGAAATCTGGAGTGCTGCAGTCCATGGGGTTGCAAAGAGTCAGACACGAGTGAGCTACTGAAATGAACTGAACTTACACCACAGAGTTAATGTACACATGACACCCTGAATCTCCCCTTCTCAGCACATACCCTACTTTGTGAGTATAAATTTACTTGTGAAATTATTATTCTCCATCTTCTCCATTAAACTGCAAGCCTTATAGTGGCAATAGTCATGATTCTCTTGCTCATTGTCCATTCTTGCTAAGTCACTTCAGTCGTGGCCAACTCTATGCAACACCACGGACTGTGGCCCGCCAGGCTCCTCTGTCCCTGGGCTTCTCCAGGCAGGAATACTGCAGTGGGTTTCCTTGCCCTCCTCTAGAGTATCTTCCCAATCCAGGGATTGAACCCATGTCTCCTGCACTGGTGGCTGGATTCTTTACTACTAGTGCCACCTGGATGGAGAAGGCGATGGCACCCTACTCCAGTACTCTTGCCTGGAAAATCCCATGGATGGAGGAGCCTGGTGGGCTGCAGTCCATGCGGTCGTGAAGAGTCGGACACGACTGAGCGACTTCGCTTTCACTTTTCACTTTCACGCATTGGAGAAGGAAATGGCAACCCACTCCAGTGTTCTTGCCTGGAGAATCCCAGGGTCGGGGGAGCCTGGTGGGGGGCTGTCTATGTGGTCACACAGAGTCGAACACGACTGAAGTGACTTAGCAGCATCAGCGGCAGCAGTGCCACCTGGAAAGCCCTTTGCTGTTTGGTAGTTAAGTGAGAGTCTCTCAGTTGTGTCCGACTCTTTGTGACCCCATAGACTATACAGTCCATGGAATTCTCCAGGCTAGAATACTGGAGTGGGTAGCCTTTCCCTTCTCCAGGGGATCTTCCTGACCTAGGGATCGAACCCAGGTCTCCCGCATTGTAGGCAGATTCTTTACCAGCTGAGCCACAAGGGAAGCCCTTTGCTCTTTGATAATCTGCAATAAATATTTGTTGAATAGGTAAATAATTATTTTCAAAATTACTGAATATCATAATAAAATCTGTTTGATGTTGTCATGAGGATATAAGGCAAGCCAATGGATCAGAATGAAAAACACTGAAATTTATCTGTCGACCCTCTGTTATCTACCAATTCCTTATTAGGATTTTAGCTACATCCTTCCATAATTATGGTCAAATAATGGTGGAAATAGATGGGACATAATCCCACCAATATTATTAACTTTTATTATAAATTGTATTGTACTGAGCACAAAATTTAATCCTGAGATCCTTGGAAGCCACAACCAAACACTGTAGTATTGATTAAAAACAAAAAAATAAATTCACAAGTATTATTTCTTTAAGAGTGATGTTTCATAAGATGAATGTCTACAAGAAATGTTTATATGGAGTTCTACATAGTGATAATTAAATAGCTTACAGGTGATGTCTCTAGTTTTCCTAGCAATACAAAGTTTTTCATACAGGTAAGTTTTTAATTGACTCTGAATTAAAAGATGAGAAAAGTGAAAGTGTTGGTCACTCAGTCGTGTCCAACTCTTGAAGACCCCTGGACTGTAGCCCCATCAGAATCCTCTGTCCATGGAATTCTCCAGGCAAGAATACTTGTGCCACCCGGGAAGCCCACTTAAATGCATAGTCTTTCCTTTCTCCAGGGGATCTTGCTGATCCAGATATTGAAGCCAAGTTTCCTGCATAACAGGCAAATTCTGCTGTCTGAACCACAAGAGATAAATGTAGCCAGATATTTCAGCAGAAAGATAACTAGTCTGGGCCACTGCTTTTATAGTGAATTGGAAACTAACTTTTAGGATATTTGGGGGAATGGGTAGCTATACTCTATCTTAGACTGTTTCTTAAATGTGTTTCAACTGGATATCAGGAATTGAATAGAATTAAATTCAAATCTGAGTTCATTGACCAATGCCTGGGACACCAAAATTTGGTGTTGTCAGGAAACAGGAATTTGGTGTTGAAACGGGACTCAGAATCTGATTGCCAGATTTTCAAGTCCCAAGTTGACTTTCTATTATGACTACTGTGTTAAAGATTTTGATTATTATTATTTTCCCACAGAATAAACAATCTTTCTACATGGGGGGGGATTTTTTTTTCAGTGAAAAGTTTTTTCTTTTTTATTAAAGTATAATCCACATACCATATCATATTATTTTCAGGTGTACATAATAGTGATTTGATATTTATATGTTTTGAAATGATCACCATGATGTTTATATACCACGTCACCATACAAAATTACTACAGTATTATGAATATATTCCTTATACTGTACATTATACTCTATGATTTATCTATTATATAGCTGGAAATTTATACCGTTTAATTCCCTTTACCTATTTAGCTTCCCGATCCAATTCCTTTCCCCTCTGGAAACCATCAATTTGTTTTCTGTATCTGTGAGTTTGTTTCTCTTTTGTTTTGTTTGTTTTGTTTTTCAGATTCCACATACAGTATATGTGAAATCATATGCTAATTGTCTTTCTTTGACTTATTTCACTTAGCATAATATCCTCTAGGTTCATCCACGTCATTGTATATGGCAAGAGTTCATTTTTTAAAATAAATGAATAATATTCCATTGTACATATGCCACATCTTCTTTATCTATTCAGCTGTCAATGGACACTTAGGTTGTTTCGTATTTTGGCTGTTGTGAATAGTGCTGTAAAAAACATGCAATGCAGATATCTCTTTGATATCTGGCTTTCATTCCCTTTGGTAAATACCCAGAAGAGGGTATTGCTGGGTCAAATGGTAAATGTATTTTTATTTTTTTTGAGGACCCTCCCTACTTTTTTGTATGTTGCTGAGACAGTTTACATTCCCACCAAGACAAGGGTTATTTTCTCCACCCACATTCTCACAACATTTGTTGTCTTTGATTTGTTGCCATTCAGACAGGGGTGAGGTGATATCTCATTGTAGTTTTAATTTGCATTTCCCTGAATATGTGAAAAGATGTTCAACATCAGTCAAGGTCTTAATATGACCAGGGACCAATTGAGGACAAAATATTAGAACACATATTTTAATTGTGAATGTGCACACAGAAATAAATGATATCTATTAATAACGGCCAATATTTATTGTAAAAACCTGTCAGGAAATGTGCCTTACATGTATTGTCTCATTTAATCCTCACATCTATCTGTGAAGTTAAGATTATTTTCCTCTTTATTTCATAGATGGGAAAGTTAGACAAGTCCTTGAATTGCACAGTTAGTATGAGTTGGTGCCGAGATGGAATCAGGTTGTCTGTCGACAGCACTCAAGTCCTGACAATTCTGCTATCTGCCTCTTATAACCATTTGTCTCCAATCTCCTGCCACCACCTTAGTTCAAGTCCTCATCACCTCTTGCCAGAATTCTGAGCCAGAGACACCCTTCATAGGTGTACTGCCAAAATTTGAAATGCAAATCAGTTTTGCAAACATTATTTTTAGTTAGAAGATATCTTTTTTTTTTTTTTTTAATTCTTGGGTCCACAGAATGTTCTTTCAAATTTATCAGTTTCACATTTTAAAATGTCATGGCTTTTGTTTTTGTATAAGTTCAACCTGGAAAGAAAGAAATTAACATTTATTAAGTCCTAATATAGTAAATGGGGATATTTATTATATTAGGGGCTTATTTGCAATATTTGCCTAGGATTCCTTGAAATAACCCTGTAAGGGGGATGGAGACTGATACCTATGGATTGCCTCTTCTGGGATTCATGCTGAGCACAGTACTTTGCACATGTTAATTAATTTAGCAGTTTTAGAGTTTAGGTTATGAGGTAGATGGTCAGCGACATCTGCCCTCTGACATGGAGCAACCAAAACATGGGAGATCCTTGGGTTTCAAACAGTTCATTTTTAAGTTTACTGATTGTTTCTCTATGATTATTAATTATGGTGAACACAAGTGAGGACTAGTCAGAAAATAATTTTCCTTTGAAGATCAAAAATTGATATACACTTTTTCCAAACAAAACAAAACAAAACAAAACCTGTGGTTAGATTTGTGGACATTTCATTGAATTTGAGTTTGCCTGCTTTTTGAGTTCTGCCAAATGTCCTTCTTTTCTTTTACATCCCCTATAGCACTTAATGGTGTGATGTCTCATGAAAAGTGAGGCTAGCTTTGATAAGTTCTTAAATAATCTTGGGACTTCAGAATTCACAGAGCAATCCAGAGTTAATAATTCTATCTTCCTGCCAGAAATCATGCTTAAACAGTGCCTTTGTTGACCATAAATAGCTGCTTACCTGTTCTTGCCATAGCTTCTTCTTCTGAAATTGCCAGGTTGAGCACCTAATGTTAGGAGTGGGTGGGAGGATATATAATAAACACAGATGGCTGATTCACAGAATACCAGTCGTTTAATTTAAATAATATGGATTTAGGGTTCATTTGGGTGCTAGTTCTGAAAAGTGGCTATTAATTTATCCCAGATATCTTAGTTCAGGCTGCTATAACAAATACCATAGACTGGGTGGGTTAAAACAACAGACATTTATGTTTCACAGAACCAGAAATTGGGAGTCCAGGATCAAGCTTCTGGCAGATTTGCTGTCTGGTGAAAGCCCTCTTAAACTGATTTGCAGATAGCCTCCTTGTAGCATGCTCTCCATTTCCTTGTAGAGAGGAAAGGGAAAGCAAACGTTCCTTTAAAATTCTTCGAAGAGTGCTAGTTGCATCATGAGAACCCACCCTCATGATCTAATCCTAATTACCTTTGAAAGGTTTTATCTCATCACTTTGGAGATTAGGGATTCAACATACAAGTTTTGCAGTGACAGCACGTATTCAGTCCATAGCACTAGGATTAAATTTCAAAGATTTTGATGTATTTTCATTGGTCTCCTTAGGGGAAGATAATGGAATTGGGGAAGAAAGGAATAACCTACCACTCATTCAAACCTTTATTGTTTTGGTGGCACTCGTGTTCACTATCATGTTCAGAAACAGTAAGAGAAAGTTCTCAGCATAAGTCCCTGCCTATGGAAACGTCTGCCTTTTGCTGAATTAGAGGGCAATATTAGATATCATCTGATGTCCCTACATTTTAAAAAAGTGTTCTTAAAAGTGCTCCCCTCTCTTTCTCAATCTGCACACACACACACACACACACACACATACACACAGGGAGCATGTGGAGGGTACTTTTCCTTTGATGCTGTGACATTTTTCAACTACATAGGATGCTCACAGCCCCACATAAGGTTACTGCCAGGCAATACAGAATTGGGGCCAGGAGTCGTACGGGAGTGAGGGGGCAGGGGGATAAGGGATGTCAAACCAATTATTGATCAATTTACTACATCTATTTAGTAAGTCAGTCAGTCTCCAGATACTTTTGTAGTCTTTAAGGAAGACAAATGTTCACAGTTTAAATATCCCTAAATATATAACAGATGAACAAGCATGCTTTGGTGTGTAAATGCTGCATAGATTCAGAACCATCAAAAAGCCCCTCAAAAATGCTTTTCCATCTGCTGCTTCTAACTACATATCGCACGTCCTGGCAGCGCACTTCACAGTGGTGTGAAAGATAGGTTCAGAGCCAACCTGGCAAAATCTATTTATCTTTTTTTTTCTTCTCCAAAATGTGTTTCTTTGTGCAGCTAAACTAGCAAACATATATAGGAACAAGGTGCCAGGGCTAAGAGGAGGCACTTGTCAGGCCTTAACTGTTCAAGAGAAAACCTGCTTCATGTTATGTCCTAAAACACTGACACCAAATTGCCTCTTCTTAGAAAGTATGAGTTGGAGAAGCCTCGGATTTGCCTTCTTGATAACCTGTTTCTGAGGGTTGCCTCAGTGTCCAGGGAAAACTGAGGGCTCCCTGAAAAAGCCCATAGATGGAGCAGCCAGGAATATACCCTTGCGAGGTGTGTGACAGCTTCCTTTAGAAGAGTATCCATTGGTTTTCTTTAAAGTACTGATATACAAATTGGAAAGTAGATTCATGAGAGACATGCTCTGCTTTTTGTTATTTTTTGAAATAATTTTTTGGCTTTGCCAAGGGGCATGTGAGATCTTAGTTCCCCCACCAGGGATGGAAAATGTGCCCCCCACTCCCCTACATTGGATACATGAAGTCTTAACCACTGGACAGCCAGGAAAGTCCCTGCATGCTGTGTTTTTATGCAAAGTAGCTCTCAGATATAATCCTCATAGCCTGCTTAGAAGCATGGCCTTTGTAACCATTGTGACAATCCAGGTGAACAGTGATTGGAGTTAGTGACCTATTCATGAAGGCTTCTTTGAAATGGTGAAACAGTTAGTTCCTCTACATAGTGAATATTCTTATTTCACAAGGTAAAAAATTCTCTGCAAAGACAGCATTTATAACTGCCTTTTGGATTATGTTATATTGCCAGACTATGTTAGTATCATAGAGATGACCGATTTCTCCTTCTTTATATGATTACTGATACTCCAAGCTCATAGAGGGTAGGAGTATTGGTATTAATATTTGAGTACATTAGAGCATAAGAGATGGTATTATACTTTTTATCAGTCAGTAAAAATAAAATGAAATAATCATATCTTTACCTTACAGTGAAATTATACCCCCCCTCAAATTCACTAATATATTTGATAAATAGCAAGAACAATCCTAGAATTACAGTATGATTTATGTTGATACTCTTTAAGAGTTGAGATTTTGCTTCCAATTTAGTTACTGTTATTGTGATCATTTAATAACTGTTACTACCTGATCTGACCAACATGATGTTCAAGACAATGATTCTCTTATGGTGACATCATGAGGTATTTTGTGGGAGCACAGAGGTTTGCTTCGTGTCATTAATGCCAAATAGTGATGTACCTTTACTGGTGACACGTTTCTTCTCTGTAGTGCAGGGCTTGACTTGTGGGAAGTCAGAATGTTCTTTGGCAATAACTTTTAATCATCCTTAATTTTTTATGCTTCATGAATATTTAATCCTTTCTGAACATTTTCATGGTTTTAGTCTGGGAAACTTTTTACTCATGCATTGATTCCACAAATGGTCAGTGCAGTCTTCTGTAGTCAGTGGGGATGATTTGGTGATAATAAAACAAATGTGGTCCCTTCAGTTGTGAGGTTTATAATCCAGT
Organism: Bos javanicus; assembly: GCF_032452875.1. Classification (NCBI taxonomy): domain Eukaryota; kingdom Metazoa; phylum Chordata; class Mammalia; order Artiodactyla; family Bovidae; genus Bos; species Bos javanicus. The sequence continues at coordinate 87,197,586 of NC_083869.1, forward strand.
AAACAAAGTAAATGATAACTGAGGAAGCAAATACACAGTGTGTGCATATACATACACATATATTCATTTATTCATTCTTACTCATTCATCCATTTATGTAATTGCTGGGTATAACAACAACAATTACAAATTACAAATCATAAAGGAGACAGTCAAGTACAGCAACAGGAAAGTATGGGCAGAGAAATCTCCCTATTAGGTAATTATAAAATCAAGTCTTTGAAGGCTTGACATAATCCCAATACATAGAATGTGAGAAGAGCTGATCATGTAAGGGAGAGTGGGCAGCCTAAGCAGGGGAGACTGTATGTATGAAAGTTACAGGCAAGAAAGGCTTTCCTGTGTTCATGGAACCAAAAAGAGGCTAAGTTGTCTGGAGCCAAGTATGAGAGTGATAAGAAACGAAGCTAGATTTGGGAACCAGCTCAATTTGTTAAGAAATTTAGACTTTATTCCAAGTGCAATGAGCAGCCATTGAAGGGGTTAAGCAGGATATGACAGGATCCAAATATTTGTTTTTGTTTTACCATGCTCACTCTGGTGCTGCCTGGAAAACAGATTGGATAGAAACAAGAGTAAAATCTGGAAGACCATTAAGAAAGCAGGAGACCAAATGAGATATAATAGTGTCTTGGACTAGGAGAGATGAGAGTATGAAAGGAGAGAAAAAGTTGTATTCAAGAAAGATTTTGGAATGAAAGAAAACATTAATACTGATTATCAGTTTACTGAGGATGGGAGAAAGTGGGCATATTCAAATTTATGGCCAATACAATTCTAGATTATAATTTACTGAGAGGAGAGCGACCTGGGAGGATCAAGTTTGCAACAAAACCAAGGATCAATTGCGAACAAGTTAAGTTTATGACCTTTGGGAGAAATAATCCCATTGCCTCCATTCCATTCTAGAGGCAACATTAATAACTAATGTTTATTGAGAAATTACTGTGTCACCAACTATTTTATTTCTGTGTAATAACTTGTTAGTCCTCAAACAGTCTTGTGAGGTAGGAGCTACTATTATTTTCCTTATCCTATGAAGATATTGAGGGTCACAGAGGTTTAAAAACCTTGTACAGAAGCATGCAGTTAGTAAACAGAGGAGCTAGGAATCAGACTGGTGTAATCTGGCCCAAGAACTCATCATCCCAACTGACTTGCTACCACTTCTAATTGCAGGAAAATTAATGACTAGGAAACCATGATCCCAAGTTGAGAAGCATTAGCAAGTAAACATTCTATGAAGTGGAATAAATATAATCCCTTACAAAAAAATTGAAAGAAGAGTTCTCTAGGTGTCTCTTACATCTCTGTTACAGATTACATTTTTGTTGTTTAATTCTAACTCTTCTTCTATGGAGCTTCAGGGTTTAAGTTGTCTGAGATTTGAGGGGCTAATACGGCTCACTTAGTCATATATTTTAGTGTGAAAGTACATATAGAAATTCTAACATTCATTATAGTAAGCAAGGGTAACTTCTGAAATTATTTTTAACAACAGCAATCTGTATTTCAGCAAAAATTGTTTGCAGATACATAAACAAAACATTTGTTGTTGTTCAGTCAGTTGCTTGGTCATGTCTGACTCTTTGCAACCCATGGACTGTTACAGCATGCCAGGCTTCTCTGTCCTTCACTATCTCCTAGGGCTTGCTCAAATTCGTGTCCATTGAGTCAGTAATGCTATCCAACCATCTCATCCTAAGCTACCCTCTTCTCCTTTGCTTTCAATCTTTCCCAGTATCAGGGTGTTTTTCCAATGAGTCATCTGTAAGCATTTAGTGGTCAATTTTTGGAGCTTCAGATTCAGCATCAGTCCTTCCAAAGAATATTAAGGACTGATTTCCTTTTAGGATTCACTGATTTGATCTCCTTGCAGTCCAAGGGACTCTCAAGAGTCTTCTCCAGAACCACAATTTGAAAGCATCAGTTCTTTGGCACTCAGCCTACTTTATGGTCCAAATCTAACACCTGTACATGACTACTGTGAAGCAAGGTCCGATGCTGTAAAGAGAAATATTGCATAGGAACCTGGAATGTTAGGTCCATGAATCAAGGCAAATTGGGAGTGGTCAGAGATGACAAGAGTGAACGTCAACATTCTAAGAATCAGCAAACTAAAATGGACTGGAATGGGTGAATTTAACTCAGATGACCATTATATCTACTACTGTGGGCAGGAATCCCTTAGAAAAAATGGAGTAGCCATCATGGTCAACAAAAGAATCTGAAATGCAGTACTTGGATGCAATCTCAAAAACGAGAGAATCATCTCTATTCATTTCCAAGGCAAACCATTCAATATCACGGTAATCCAAGCTTATGTACCAACTAGTTATGCTGAAGAAGCTGAAGTTGAATGGTTCTATGAAGACTTACAAGACCTTTTAGAACTAACACCCCCAAAAGATGTCCTTTTCATTGTAGGGGCTGCTGTTGCTAAGTCGTTTCAGTCGTGTCCGACTCTGTGTGACCCCATAGACAGCAGCCCACCAGGCTCCCCCATCCCTGGGATTCTCCAGGCAAGAACAGTGGAGTGGGTTGCCATTTCCTTCTCCAATGCATGAAAGTGAAAGTGAAAAGTGAAAGTGAAGTCGCTCATTCATGTCCAACTATTAGCGACCTCATGGACTGCAGCCTACCAGGCTCCTCCATCCATGGGATTCTCTAGGCAAGGGTACTGGAGTGGGGTGCCACTGACTGGAATGCAAAAGTAGGAAGTCAAGAAACACCTGGAGTAACAGGCAAATTTGGCCTTGGAATACGGAATGAAGCAGGGCAAAGGCTAATAGAGTTTTGCCAAGAAAATGCACTGGTTATAGCAAACAACCTCTTCCAGCAACACAAGAGAAGGCTCTACACATGGAGATCACCAGGTGGTCAATACTGATTGATTATATTCTTTGCAGCCAAAGATGGAGAAGCTCTATACAGTCAGCAAAAGCAAGACCAGAAGCTGACTGTGGCTCAAATCATGAACTCCTTATTGCCAAATTCAGACTGAAATTGAAGAAAGTAGGGAAAACCACTAGACCATTCAGGTATGACCAAAATCAAATCCCTTATGATTATACAGTGGAAGTGAGAAATACATTTAAGGAACTAGATCTGATAGATAGAGTGCCTGATGAACTATGGACAGAGGTTCATGACATTGTACAGGAGACAGGGATCAAGACCATTCCCATGGAAAAGAAATGCAAAAAAAGCAAAATGGCTGTCTGAGGAGGCCTTACAAATAGCTGTGAAAATAAGAGAAGTGAAAAGCAAAGGAGAAAAGGAAAGATATAAACATCTGAATGCAGTGTTCCAAAGAATAGCAAGAAGAGATAAGAAAGCCTTCTTCAGCGATCAATGCAAAGAAATAGAGGAAAACAACAGAATGGGAAAGACTAGAGATCTCTTCAAGAAAATTAGAGACCAAGGGAACATTTGATGCAAAGATGGGCTCGATAAAGGACAGAAATGGTATGGACCTAACAGAAGCAGAAGATATTAAGAAGAGATGGCAAGAATACACAGAAGAACTGTACAAAAAAGAGCTTGATGACCCAGATAATCACGATGGTGTGATCACTCACCTAGGGCCAGACATCCTGGAATGTGAAGTCAAGTGGACCTTAGAAAGCATCACTACAAACAAAGCCAGTGCAAGTGATGGAATTCCAGTGGAGCTATTTCAAATCCTGAAAGATGATGCTGTGAAAGTGCTGCACTCAATATGCCAGCAAATTTGGAAAACTCAGCAGTGGCCACAGGACTGGAAAAGGTCAGTTTTCATTCCAATCCCAAAGAAAGGCAATGCCAAAGAATGCCCAAACTACCGCACAAATGCACTCATCTCACACGCTAGTAAAGTAATGCTCAAAATTCTCCAAGCCTGGCTTCAGCAATATGTGAACCATGAATTTCCAGATGTTCAAGCTGGATTTAGAAAAGGGAGAGGAACCAGAGATCAAATTGCCAACATCTGCTGAATCATCAAAAAAGCAAGAGAGTTCCAGAAAAACATCTCTATTTCTGCTTTATTGACTATGCTAAAGCCTTTGACTGTGTGGATCACAATAAACTGTGGAAAATTCTGAAAGAGGTGGGAATACCAGAACACCTGACCTGCCTCTTGATAAATCTGTATGTAGGTCAGGAAGCAACAGTTAGAACTGGACATGGAACAACAGACTGGTTCCAAATAGGAAAAGGAGTACATCAAGGCTGTATATTGTCACCCTGTTTATTTAACTTCTATGCAGAGTACATCATGAGAAACGCTGGGCTGGAAGAAGCACAAGCTGGAATCAGGATTGCCGGGAGAAATATCAATAACCTGAGATATGCATATGACACCAGTCCTATGGCAGAAAGTGAAGAGGAACTAAAAAGCCTCTTGATGAAAGTGAAAGAGGAGAGTGAAAAAGTTGGCTTAAAGCTCAACATTCAGAAAACAAAGATCATGGCATCTGGTCCCATTACTGCATGGGAAATAGTTGGGGAAACAGTGGAAACAGTGTCAGACTTTATTTTTGGGGGCTCCAAAATCGCTGCAGATGGTGACTGCAGCCATGAAATTAAAAGATGCTTACTCCTTGGAAAGAAAGTTATGACCAACCTAAATAGCATATTAAAAAGCAGAGACATTACTTGCCAACAAAGGTCTGTCTAGTCCAGGCTATGGTTTTTCCAGTGGTCATGTATGGATATGAGAGTTGGACTGTGAAGAAAGCTGAGTTCCGAAGAATTGATGCTTTTGAACTCTCAAGAGTCCCTTGGACTGCAAGGAGATCCAACCAGTCCATTCTAAAGGAAATCAGTACTGGGTGTTCATTGGAAGGACTGATGCTAATGCTGAAGCTCCAATACTTTGGCCACCTCATGTGAAGTATTGACTCCTTGGAAAAGACTCTGATGCTGGGAGGGATTGGGGGCAGGAGGAGATGTGGATGACAGAGGATGAGATGGCTGGATGGCATCACCAACTCGATGGACATGAGTTTGAGTAAACTCCAGGAGTTGGTGATTGACAGGGAGGCCCGGTGTGCTGCGATTCATGGGGTCACAAAGAGTCAGACACCTCTGAGCTACTGAAGTGAACTGAACTGACTGGAAAAACCAGTACTGGTTTTTCTCCTGAAAAACCTTTTTCAGGAGAGTGATGCCTTTGCTTCCTAGTATGCTGTCTAGGTTTCTCATATCTTTCCTTTCAAGGAGCAAGTGTCTTTTAATTTCATGGCTGAAGTTACTGTCCACAGTGATTTTGGAGGACAAGAAAATAAAATCTGTCCTGTTCCCTCTTCCTCAGTTCTATTTGCCATCAAGTAATGGGACTTGATGCCATAATCTTAGTTTTTTGAATGTTGACTCTTAAGCCAGTTTTTTCACTCTCCTATTTCACCCTCATCAAGAGGCTCTAGTTCCTCTTCACTTTTTGTCATTAGAGTGGTATCATCCATAGGAAAGATGAGGCTGACTAGAATGGAGGGCTGGCAGTGTTCTTGCTTCTGCTTCCTCCCAGTCAGCTACACTCTTAGCTGCAGGAACCCTTCTCAGGATTTCAGAGAGAATGCTTGAAAGAGTATAGCACTTGTACAAGCATTGAGACTAAAACACTTACAGCAGACAGCCAAGTAAACAAGTCAGGGAAGGAAAAGCAGATTACTGTATTGTTATAATGGTAATGGATAAATTGTTTTAATTCTGTTATCTGAGTTAAAAGAAAAAAGTATTAAAAACAACTATAACTAAATGATGTTAATGGATACAAAATGGAAATAGATGGAATTTGTGTCATTGGTAGTGTATAATGTAAGGGGAAGAAAGATAAAAACAAAGAGTTTGCAAGGAAAGTTTATTTTTTATTAGCTTAAATAGACTTATAATTTTATGATATTTTATATAAACCCTTTGATAACTATAAAAAGTACCTATAGAACTCACGCACACTAAAAAAGACATAGAAATCAAAACCTAACAATACCAAGAAAAAAAAAAAAAAGAAGAAACACAAAAGAAGACAGCAAGAGAAGAGAGAGGGACAAAATAACTACAAACAGGAAAAGTTAACAAAATAGCAATAGTAAGTCCTTCTCTATCATTAACCATGTTAAATGTAAATGGACTAAACTCCCTAGTAAAAAGGCACTGAGTGACTGAATAATCTAATTGTATGCTGAATAGTAGAGCTCACTTTAGATTCAAGGATACACATAGACTGAAAGTAAAGGATAAACAAGATATTATATCCAAATAGTAACCCCCAAAATGCTGCAGTGGCTACACTAATATCTGATAAGGTAGATTTTAAGTAAAAAAACTGTCTCTAGAGACAAAGAAGGTCATTACATAATGATACAAATGTTCACTCAGCAGGAAGATATAACAATTGCAAATATATGTGCACTCAACATCAGAATGCCTAAGTATAGTAGTCCCAGCTTATCCCTGGTTTTGCTTTTTACTGTTTCAGTCGCCCACAGTCTATCATAGTTTGAAACTACTAAGTGCAAAATTCTAGAGAATTGTTTGTTGCTCTGAGCAGGTTTTCTCTAGCTGTGGTGAGCAGGGGCTGCTCTCTAGCTGTAATCCATGAGGCTCTCACTGTGGTAGCTTCTCCTGCTGTGGAACACAGGCTCTAGGTGTGTGGGTTCAGTGGTTGCGGTGCATAGGCTTAGTTGCTCTGTGGCATGGGGGGGTCTTCCCTGACAAGGGATTGAATTCATTTTGCCTCCATTGTCAGGCTAATTCTTAACCATTGGACCACCAGGGAAGTCCAAAAATTCATAAATCTTAAGTTGCACACTATTCTGAGTAGCTAGGTGAAATCTTATGCCATCTTCTCTGGCCTGCCTAGAATATGAAGTATCCTTTTGTTCAGCAAATCCATGCTGTATACAGTACCAGCCCATTAGTATAGAAAAAGCATACTGTAGATGTATATAGGGATTGGTACTACCATCGTTTCAGACATCCACTGGGAGTATTGAAAATATCTACACTAAGACAGAAGAAAGATCTCAAATAAACAACTTAACTTCACACATATCTGAGGTTATTGACATTTCTCCCAGCAATCTTGATTCTAGCTTGTGAGTCATCCAGCCTGACATTTCGTATAATGTATTGTGCATATAAGTTAAATAAGCAGAGTGACAATGACAATACACAGCCTTGACATATTTCTTTCCCAATTTTGAACCAGTCCGTTGTTCCATGTCCCTTTCTAACTGTTGCTTCTTGTCACACATACACACTTCTCAGGAGACAGGCAAAGTTGTCTGTTATTTCCTTCTTTTTAAGAATTTCCCATAGTTTGCTGTGATCAAACCTGTCAATCCTAAAGGAAATCAACCCTGAATATTCATTGGAGGGACTGATGCTAAAGCTGAAGTTCCAATACTTTGGCCACCTGATGCGAGGAACCAACTCTCTGGAAAAGACTCTGATGCTGGAAAAGATTGAAGGCAAGGAGAGAAGGGGGAAGCAGAGGATGAGATGCTTAGATAGCATCATCAACTCAATGGACATGAATTTGACCAAACTCTGGGAGATATGAAGGACAGGAAAGCCTGGTGTGCTGCAGTTCATGGGTTGTGAAGAGTAGGTCATGACTTAGCAACTGAATGACAATTTCACACATCAAGGACTGAAATAGGAAGAAAATAAGCCCATAGTTAACAGAATGAGAAAATAATACGGATCAGAAAAAACATAGAGAAAAGAAAAGTCATAGAAAAAGTTTTAAAATTAAGTTAAACTTTTAAAAAATTAACAAAATTGACAATCCTTTAGCTAGATTAGTAAAAAAAAACAGCACAGACTCAAACAAATAAGTTAGAGAAGGGTACTAGGTGTTTTATATTAAATGTGTGGGCTTGTTTTTTCATTTTCACAAAGAAATATGCTTTCTAGGCTCATATAAAACAGTCCTCAAAATCCATTTCTTATTTATAACTTTTGGTGGTGACATGATATTAGAGACAATAGGATAAACATGATTTTCCAAAGGCAACCTACAACCTCAGGAAGCATTGCAAGCCATGACAAAAAGAACACAGGCAATCTAAGAGGGACGAATGCTGCCTTGCTTCTTCCATGTACTGATCTGTGAATATATGGGTACAGTATTGCTAGAGACTTCTGAATGTTTAAAAAGGATTTCAAATCCAGGTTTTTATGTGAAATATCTTGGTTTTTAAAATATTGACTCAATATTTTTAAACATTTTGCTAGCCGAGTAAAACAACTACAAATCAAATTTGGCCCAGTCTGTGGGCTGCTATAAATATTTTGTAACTGCTCTACTGCTCTAACTTTTTTGTTTGAGTCTATGCTTTTTTTTTTTTAATCTAACTAAAGGATTGTCAATTTTGTTAATTTTTTTAAAACTTCAACTCAATTTTAAAACTTTTTATATTGTTTTTATTTTCTGTATGTCTTTTCTGATCCATATTATTTCCTGCATTTTGTTAACTTTGGGCTTCTTTTCTTCCTATTTCAGTTTCTTGATGTGTAAAATTATTGTTGTTCAGTCACTAAGTCGTGTCTGACTTTTCACAAACTGCACTCTTCACGACCCCACGAACTGCAGCACACCAGGCTGCCCTGTCCTTCACTGTCTCCCAAAGTTTGGTCAGATTCCTGTCCATTGAGTCAGTGATGTTGTCTAAGCATCTCATCCTCTTTTCTGTCTCCTGAGAAACCTGCATACAGGTTAAGAAGCAAAAGTTAGAACACTGTATGTAGCAACTGATTGGTTCAAGATTGAGAAAGGAGTACAACAGGGCTGCGTGCTGTCACCCTGTTTGTTTAACCTATCTGCTGAGCACATCATGAGAAATGCCAAGCTGGATGAGTTACACCATCAAGATAGGTGGGAGAAAATTTGTCAATCTCAGATATGTGGACAATACCACTCTAATGGCAGAAGGCAAAGAGAAACTAAAGAGCCTCTTGATGAGGGTGAGGGGGAGAGTGAAAGGGCTGGCTTAAAACTAAATATTAAATGAAAATCATGGCATCTGGCCCCATTACTTCCTGGCAAATAGAGGCGGAAAAGGTGAGAGTAGTGACAGATTTCCTCTTCTTGGGCTCTAAAATCACTGCAGGTGGTGACTGTAAGCCATGAAATTAGAAGACATTTCCTTTTTGGCAGGAAAGGTGTGACAAACCTAGACAGTGTGTTGAAAAGCAAAGACATTACTCTGCTGACAAAGGTCCGTATAGTCAAGGCGATGGTCTTCCCAGTGGTCATGTACAGTTGTAAGAGCTGGACTGTAAAGAAGATGAAATGTTGAAAAATTGATGCCTTTGAACTATGGTGCTGGAGAAGACTCCTGAGAATTCCTTGGACATCAAGGTGATCAAACCAGTCAATTTTAAGGAAAATTAACCATGAATACTCATTGGAAGGACTGATGCTGAAGCTGAAACTCTAGTATTTTGGTCATATGATGCAAACAGCTGACTTATTGGAAAAGTCCCTTGATGCTGGGGGAAGAAGGCAGAAGAGCAGAAAGAGAAGAGGGTGTCAGAGGATGAGATGGCTGGATGGCATCACCGATGCAATGGACATGGCCTTGGGCAAATTTTAGGAGATAGTGTGGGACAGGGAGGTCTGGCATGCTGCAGTCCATGGGGGTCACAAAGAATCGGACATCACTGGGTGACTGGACAACAGCAACGACTAGCTTTAAAAGAATCTATATGTGCCAGTTGGGACAAATTTGAACACCCAATGTTTAGTTTATTTGAGCTGAGTTCTTATCATAATCTGTAGACAATTTTGAGTAATAGAGGTTTGAATTATAAACTATATAATAAAAGCCATATAATTAAAATGTGTTTTCAAATTCAAGAAGATGAATTTAATGCCTGTGTCTACCACCAATATTTAAAGCACTTCAGACACATTGAACCCCTAAAAAAATTCCTTGCGAAAACAGAAAACTTAATGTCTTTTGTATTTTGGAAAGAACACAGTTTTGGTAGTGGAACATGAGTTCTTGAGTCCTAGATCTTCTGTGTGACTTTGGGCAAATTAATGAAAGTATCTTAGCCTTTTCTCCTCAAACGTAACCATGGTGAAAATGGTACTCTTCTAATGAGTATATAAAGATTACACTAGGTAATAAATGTTAACGCCTGGCATTCAGTAGATACTGAGTACATATAGATATATAATTATCACAGATTATATCTTTATATACATTGCTTTCTCATAACCTAATATGTTCCCAAAGTTTGTAAGGATGATTAAATTATATAACCTATATGACATATTGAATACAATGCCTGCTAAATCTTCAGTCGATGTTGGTTATTATTATTTGTAACAACAGTCCCATGTTACCCAGACACGTACAATGAATAGTTCATGAAAAGCACAATATTGTATCTCTGGTCAGTGGATTCACATTTCTCCAAGTACTAACTAAGCCCAGCCCTGCCTGGCTTCAGAGATGAGATAAAATTGGGCACGTTCAGGATGGTATGGCCATAGAGGGATTCACAGTTCTGATTAATCCTCATAGTGCCCAGTGGTCATATTCTTAAGTTTTGAATAGCTATTAAGCATCTAATTTCTCTAAAATCAAAATTGATTCTTTTTTGGTTGTTTTGTTTTTGTCCAGTATAGTTCTCAGGGTATCCTACATAGCAAGAATGAATTCGCCAAAAGATTTTGGGAGACTCAGATTTTATAGGAATGTTCTGTGTCATGATCTATTTTAGAAAATTTCAAAATACCCTTCTACATAAAACAGTTCTTCTAGAAGTTTCCACCATAGAATGACCAGATCTCTTATTTTGTCACTCATTTTACAATCATTAAGAGGCATGCTGAAAAGGCTCTTTCCATTCTGTCTAGACACCTTTTCCTAGACAACATCCTGAAACATAAGAATAAGCACAAAAATGAATATATTACATCAAACGTACCATTGAGAGGAATGATAAGTTTAACCATTTCCCATGTGGGAGGCATATTGATGGTAATTATCTTTCCTCCTACTACACTCAGCTTTACAGGTTCCTCTGTTGCGGTTGGGAGGCTCTGGTCATGCTTAACCACATATTGAAGCATGTTTTAATTGGCTGGGAGCCTTCTGTGGCTTGAACATGGGGAAGGATGCTGGGAGTTTAAAGGGAATTGGGTGTTCCGTGGTGGGTAGGCTATGTGTTGCCCATTGCTAGTACTCATGGGAAATTTTTTCTTATAGGGACCTAGTGAGTGAACAGTGTGTGTAAAACACTATTGTCAATTAGCAAGATTTTTTTCAATACTATGAAGATTTTTTTCAAGGACATTTAACTACCTATGGGAAACAATTTATTCTTCATGGTAGGTAATTTTATTCAAGATAGGAATTATGATTTTAAGCTAGCAAAACACCAGCTGACATGGAAACCCTCTCTTCTGTTAATTCTTTTTTTAGCTGATAGACTTGAACTGTTAGCTGCCTAGGAAGACCTTCACACCAACATTCAACCAGATATAGTATGAGAACAGTCTTTCAGTAGAACCTGAAGTCTTTCTAAACAGTGTTCAGGAAAACAGGTAGTTCATAAGACCACTTAACACCTCTTCTTGAAGGCAAATGCTTGCATAACTGTCCTTCAGGTTTTTAAGAAGATGGAATACTTATTGCACACCACATCTAATAATACAAAATAGCCTTAATACATTTTAATTCCTGCCAAATTTTAATGATGCATAATCACATTCCTATTAATTTATAAGGATATATATATATATATACACACATAGCAACAGAAAAAGAACAACACCATTCCTTCAAATTTTCAGACATTTTTTGAAGTTTTTATACCCCTGAGAGAAAATTAAGATAATTTAAAAATTTAACTCTGATCCTCTATTTGTTTTATGGAAAAATGCATCTATCCCCAAATAGAAACTTTTATATGATGTAATGTTTCTGAACACTTCTTATTTTCTTATTTTTAAAAACATTTGTTATGTATTTGAGTATAGCCAATTAACAATGTGATAGTTTCAGGTGAACAGCAAAGGGACTCAGCCAAACATATATATATTTCTCCCCCAAACTCCCCTCCCATCCAGGTTGCCACATAATATTGAGCAGAGTTCCCTGTGCTATACAATAGGTCCTTGTTGCTTAAACACTTCCTATTTTAAACTTAAAACTATCCTAAATGCCTTTTCCCCATTATCTGTCACATACATATATGCACACAGGCATATATTTATGTTTGGCAAGTATAATCTACTACATGTAAATATGAGTGAGTGAAGTCGCTCAGTTGTGTCCTACTCTTTGCGACCCCGTGGACTGTAGCCTACCAGGCTCCTCCCTCCATGGGATTCTCCAGGCAAGAGTACTGGAGTGGGTTGCCATTTCCTTCTCCAGGGGATCTTCCTGACCCAGGGATCGAACCCCAGTCTCCCGCATTCCAGGCCAAAGCTTTAACCTCTGAGACACCAGGGAAGCCCAATTTATAATAATACAAAGTAAATTAGATCCTAGAATGATACCTGCCACATGTCATTCAATAAAATGGTGACTATTCACATGTTCAGTTCAGTTCAGTTCAGTCACTCAGTCGTGTCTGATTCTTTGTGACCCCATGAGTCACAGCACGCCAGGCCTCCCTGTCCATCACCAACTCCCAGAGTTCACTCAGACTCACGTCCATCGAGTCCGTGATGCCATCCAGCCATCTCATCCTCTGTCGTCCCCTTCTCTTCCTGCCCCCAATCCCTCCCAGCATCAGAGTCTTTTCCAATGAGTCAACGCTTCGCATGAGGTGGCCAAAGTACTGGAGTTTCAGATTTAGCATTATTCCTTCCAAAGAAATCCCAGGGCTGATCTCCTTCAGAATGGACTGGTTGGATTTCCTTGCAGTCCAAGGGACTCTCAAGAGTCTTCTCCAACACCACAGTTCAAAAGCATAAATTCTTCATCACTCAGCCTTCTTCACAGTCCAACTCTTACATCCATACATGACCACAGGAAAAACTATAGCCTTGACTCGACGGAACTTGTTGGCAAAAGTAATGTCTCTGCTTTTGAATATGCTATCTAGGTTGGTCATAACTTTCCTTCCAAGGAGTAAGCGTCTTTTAATTTCATGGCTGCAGTCACCATCTGCAGTGATTTTGGAGCCCCCAAAAATAAAGTCTGACACTGTTTCCACTGTTTCTCCATCTATTTCCCATGAAGTGATGGGACCAGATGCCATGATCTTCGTTTTCTGAATGTTGAGCTTTTAAGCCAACTTTTTCACTCTCCTCTTTCACTTTCATCAAGAGGCTTTTTAGTTCCTCTTCACTTTCTGCCATAAGGGTGGTGTCATCTGCATATCTGAGGTTATTGATATTTCTCCTGGCAATCTTGATTCTAACTTGTGTTTCTTCCAGCCCAGCGTTTCTCATGATGTACTCTGCATATAAGTTAAATAAACAGGGTGACAATATACAGCCTTGACGTACTCCTTTTCCTGTTTAGAACCAGTCTGTTGTTCCATGTCCAGTTCTAACTGTTGCTTCCTGACCTGCATATAGATTTCTCAAGAGGCAGATCAGGTGGTCTGGTATTCCCATCTCTTTCAGAATTTTCCACAGTTTATTGTGATCCACACAGTCAAAGGCTTTGGCATAGTCAATAAAGCAGAAATAGATGTTTTTCTGGAACTCTCTTGCTTTTTCCATGATCCAGCGGATGTTGGCAGTTTGATCTCTGGTTCCTCTGCCTTTTCTGTAGTGCATTAATAAAACAGAGAAAATGTGTCTGTTTGTACTTTTCCTTGCTTAACAAAATGATTAAAAATTTTAGCCAGCCTAGGAAGCAGGGGTGTAACTTATAACATTTATTGACATTATATGACAAGTTTTCCATTCATACAATTTTCTGCCTCCTCCTCATTGCCTTTAGCAGTTGAAGTACAATATGAAATTGCTTACTGCAGATACCACACCTCATGATTATTGCTCTGTGGAAATAATTCTAAGTAAACCTGGAAACCTATTTTTAGGATTGTACTTTTCTTTAATTGAAGAACAGTTGACTTACAAAATTGTGTTAGTTTTTGGTGTACAGCGAAGTGATTCAGTTATATATGCATATATGTATGTGTGTGCGTATTCTTTTTCAGATTCTTTTCCATTATAGTTTATTACAAGATATTGAATATAGTTTCCTGTGCTATACAGTAGGACCTTGTTGTTTACCTATTTTGAATATAGTAGTTTGTATCTACTAACCCCAAACTCCTAATTTATCTCTTCACTCAACCTACTTTTCCCTTTGGTAACCATAATTTTGTTTTTTATGTGTGAGTCTGTTTCTGTTCTATAAATAAGTTCCTTTGTATCATTTTTTAAAAAATAAAACTGAATTTTATTTTTTATTTTATTTTTTAAATTTAAATTTAATTATTTTAATTGGAGGCTAATTACTTTGTATCATTTTTTTTAAGATTCACATATACCAGATATTGTGTGATATTTGTCTTTGTCTGACTTAACTTCATTTAGTATGATAATCTCTAGGTACATCAATGCTAAATCACTTCAGGGTCTGACTCTTTGCAACCCTATGGTTGGTATCTGGTCAGGCTCCTCTGTCCATGGGATTCTCTAGTCAAGTATGTGGGAGTGAGTTGCCATGGCTTCCTGCAAGGGATCTTCCCAACCCAGGAATTGAATAAGCATCTCTTACATCTCCTGAATCAGCAGTTGGGTTTTTTACCACTGCTGCTGCTCCTGCTGCTAAGTCATTTCAGTTGTGTCCGACTCTGTGCGATCCCATAGATGGAAGCCCACCAGGCTCCCTCATCCCTGGGATTCTCCAGGCAAGAACACTGGAGTGGGTTGCCATTTCCTTCTCCAATGCATGAAAGTGAAAAGTGAAAGGGAAGTCGCTCAGATGTGTCTGACTCTTAGCGACCTCATGGACTGCAGCCCACCAGGCTCCTCCGTCCATGGGATTTTCCAGGCAAGAGTACTGGAGTGGGACAGCACCACCATAAAAGCCCGCTAGATCCATTCATGTTGCTCCAAATGACATTATTTTATTCTTTTATCTTATGATCCAACAACCCTACTTCTGGGTATTGATCCAGAGAAAACTCTAATCTGAAGAAAATACATATACCCCAATGCTTATAGAAGTATTATTTAACAATAGCCAAGACATGGAAGCAACCTAAGTGTTCACTGACAGACTGTGTGTGTGTGTGTTTATATATACACACACACACACATGTATGTATATGCATATATGTGTACATATATGTACACACACATGTATGTATATATATATGTATGCATATACGTATATGCCAAAGAATGCTCAAATTACCGCACAATTGCACTCATCTCACATGCTAGTAAAGACATGCTCAAAATTCTCCAAGCCAGGCTTCAGCAATATGTGAACCGTGAACTTCCTGATGTTCAAGCTGGTTTTAGAAAAGGCAGAGGAACCAGAGATCAAATTGCCAACAGCCGCTGGATCATGGAAAAAGCAAGAGAGTTCCAGGAAAGCATCTATTTCTGCTTTATTGACTATGGCAAAGCCTTTGACTGTGTGGATCACAAGAAAATGTAGAAAATTTTGAAAGAGATGGGAATACCAGACCACCTGATCTGCCTCTTGAGAAATCTGTATGCAGGTCAGGAAGCAACAGTTAGACCTGGACATGGAACAACAGACTGGTTTCAAATAGGAAAAGGAGTTCGTCAAGGCTGTATATTGTCACCCTGTTTATTTAACTTATATGCAGAGTACATCATGAGAAACGCTGGGCTGGAAGAAACACAAGTTAGAATCAAGATTGCTGGGAGAAATATCAATAACCTCAGATATGCAGATGACACCACCCTTATGGCAGAAAGTGAAGAGGAACTAAAAAGCCTCTTGATGAAAGTGAAAGAGGAGAGTGAAAAAGTTGGCTTAAAAGCTCAACATTCAGAAAACAAAGATCATGGCATCTGGTCCCATCACTTCATGGGAAATAGATGGAGAAACAGTGGAAACAGTGTCAGACTTTATTTTTGGGGGCTCCAAAATCACTGCAGATGGTGACTGCAGCCATGAAATTAAAAGACGCTTACTCCTTGGAAGGAAAGTTATGACCAACCTAGATAGCATATTCAAAAGCAGAGACATTACTTTGCCAACAAAGGTTCATCTAGTCAAGGCTATGGTTTTTCCAGTGGTCATGTATGGATGTAAGAGTTGAACTGTGAAGAAGGCTGAGCGTTGAGGACTTGATGCTTTTGAACTGTGGTGTTGGAGAAGACTCTTGAGAGTCCCTTGGACTGCAAGGAAATCCAACCAGTCCATTCTGAAGGAGATCAGCCCTGGGATTTCTTTGGAAGGAATGATGCTAAAGCTGAAACTCCAGTACTTTGGCCACCTCATGCAAAGAGTTGACTCATTGGAAAAGACTCTGATGCTGGGAGGGATTGGGGGGCAGGAGGAGAAGGGGACGACAGAGGATGAGATGGCTGAATGGCATCACTGACTCGATGGATGTGAGTCTGAGTGAACTCCGGGAGTTGGTGATGGACAGGAAGGCCTGGCGTGCTGCAATTCATGGGGTCGCAAAGAGTCAGACACGACTGAGCGACTGATCTGATCTGATATATATATATATGTGTATATGTATGTATGTATGTACAGAAGGGCTGTATGTTTTTAGAGTAATAAATGTGTTCCAGCTTGACTCACTGTTCTATTTAACCCCCAAAAATCCTTCCAGCAGTTGTTCCGTTTGTACTCACTGCCAGAGTCGTGTTCCTATGAATCATTTACTTTTCTCTGAAAATATAGATTCTATAAACTAAATTGAAAATTAGTAATGGACAGCCTCATCAACTCTCTTGAATGAGATTCCAACATTGGGAGAAAACCGTATCTAGTTACTGTATGCCTGGAATCCAATTCCAGGGTAGATTTCTCAACTTTTTACAAAGAAATATAACATCGTATTTCAAAAGATGACATTTTTTGAGAATATATTTGGTTCAGTCAGTAAAGAATCCACCTGCAGTGCAGGAGACCTGGGTTTGATCCCTGGGTTGGGAAGATCCCCTAGAGGAGGGCATGGCAACTCACTCCAGTATTCTTGTCTGGAGAATCCCAATGGACAGAGGACCCTGGCAGACTACCGTCCATGGGGTCACAAAGAGTCAGACACTATTGAGCAGCTAAGCACATTTGGTTCTCTTAAAATCAAATGAAAAACATTTTATATTCTTCTTATTTTCTTCTTTTTTCTAGGCAGATAAAGTCTCTAGATCTTTTTGTGAGCCACCAATACCGCTCATATACAAAAAGCAATTGCAGATTTGCTTGCCAACAAAGAATTAACAGAGGTGGTATCATTCAATAGTAATTTAGCCTCAGATCTAACATTTCAATTAAAACTTAATAAGCATGCATGAGATGTATTTGCAGTGTATGTTGAGTAGTGGTAAAAAAAACTTGTTTTGCCCACTTTTGCAAACTGGTAGATAGAACATATTTGTTTACTTGTAACATGATAATTCCTGGAGGTGTGAACACTAGGGTATGGAAGAGGTGAAGAGACAAACATTGTAACAGGTATTCTGCAGAAGTGTCAAGAGATGCAGAATGTTGCAACACAAACAAAAGATGGTGAATTGAAAATGATCTGTCCAGGGGTTGAACTAAAATTCTAAAAATGGCAAATAATCACATTATGTTGCTTGATTCTTGAATCTTTAGAGGCATTCAATGTGGATTCAAGAAGAAATGTTGAATTGTAATTTTTGAATAGATATTATTTCTTTATTAATGATTAGTGCTCATTAAGGGAAAATAAGCACTAATACATTTGTCCTATCACATAAAGCAAAAATAATAGCCATGTTCCACTGCCTTAATTTAAAACATAATTTTTTTATATAGTAAGTAAAATTATCACCTACTTAACTGAAGCCACCAATATAGACATCTATACTGTACATTAATAATAATTAAAATTGTAATAGAGTATAAAATGAATTTCAAAAATATCAAACATAGTATCAAGTCTTTTATTTTCTAATTTCCAATAAGTTTAAATCTTTTAAATGGACCATTTTATTTGCAATGAGCTATCATAAACTTTATTTTTTTTAATTTGAAATGTTATCAAAATCAGGCATGTTTTACATATTTAGTAAAATGATAGAATCATAACATAAAGCCAAGTATAACTCAAAACTTCCTCTCCTTTTGCAGATTCTAAAGTCAATATTGAAAAAGCCTACTAGTTTGTGGAAAGTGATTATTTTTTTTCAAATTTGATCAAATTTTATTTTATTCTTTCTTTTGATGTACAGAGACATTTCACTTTGGAAAGAGAATGTATGCTTAAGAAAAAATGACAAATCTTACTATTAAATAAGCAAGTTTCAAAGAGAAAAGTAATATCTCAGTATATCAGGGTAGTGTCTGATGTAAAGGAAAATGGCATTGTTTGCGCTACTAATTCCACCTTTAACCACATTTTATGAAAAGTTTAATTCTTCAAATTATATTTTTAAAAAATCTACCTGATTTAACAAAGCAAGCCTCTTTAGCTCTTCAACCTACAATGTATATTTTTCACTCTAATTCTAGGCACTTCATTGAAAAAGTGAAATTTGTTATACGTAGCCAAAGCAACCAGGCAAGTTAATCATATTTTTCCCTCTCTACCAGGTTGGTTTGGCACTTTGTAGACACTGCTAAGCCAGCTCGAGCTAGTGCTTGAAGTAAAGTGTTTTGGAGTTTTGCTTAGTTATTTTTTCTCATTTTGATAGAACTTTTGTTTTCTGGAAATCTTCAAGAAATTTGTTATCCAACACTACTAAAACAACCTGTTGCTTTTTTAAATTTTAAATATCATAACAAAAAGAATAAATCAAATGTGAGAACAGCTAAATTTTTTAGAACATTTCAGTCTTTTGCTGCAACATACACTCATTGTGATGATAATGACCATGAAAACAGGAAAATATTTGTAAATGCTGACAAAAGAAGAAATGTATTTGCCGGCTCCACAGATCAACTCTAAGACATAATTTCATGTAAGAGTATTTGCCATAGTAACAAAGGTAAAAAAAGTAATACTAATGTAAAAATGTTACTAAGTAATTAATGATTAAGTTAATTTGTTAATTTATAACTAATATCAGACCAAAAATTGCTTTAAACCACTTCTAAAAAAATAAATTGTATCCATAAAAGTAATAGGTCCTGTTTTGGTTTTATATAAATTTGACATCCAATATTATAATATTTGCCTTGATACCTAACTGGTTTTACACTGATTTATTTTATGTGATTCTCTTTAAGAACACACAAACACACATACTTACACACATAGTCATACATCCTGATACATACACACACCATCATACACATTCTCAAACAGCACACGCACACATGCATGTATTTGTACACACACACTCAGAAATGTGTATAGTGCTTCTGGACCGATGAAAATGAAACCAAAGGAAACACTGAGAAGAACAGATGTAAACTTGATGATAGCGAGGACGTGCTACTTGATCTTATGTCTAAGAGTGAACAAATTCAGTAAAAAGGAAACAACTCATTTGTCTGCACTAGTTAGATTCAGAATGTAAGAACCGAAAACATAAACTGAAAATCATATATGTAGTCCTGAAGTAAATTAGGAACATAAACTTGTCAATAAAGTTTCACCAGTGTTAAAATACAGTCTAGAAGAAACCTTAGGGATTCAACCACTTGCTGAAATGGTGAAAAACATCCTGGAAATGCCTTGTGCATTCCAGTGATTTTTGACAATTGTTAGGTTGGGGAATCTTGACAACAACCTGCAACCGAGCTTCTTTTCCAATCAGTGCCACAGACAAATTGATCTGGCTCTTCTAATGATTACCAATATTTTCAGCATATCCTTCCAGATTTCCATGTGTTCTTTGGCAGAGACAGAAGCAGTTTGAAGATTTTCCCTTTAAGCCTTTGAAATTTTGGAATTCCTCTGCAACATTTGTCAGTACACTCATGTCTCTGACATCACACCAACCCCTTCCTAATTCTGGATATTTCTCTGAAGTTCTAATCAGAATTATTGAATATATCAGTATTCTTGGTATTTCCCTGAGCCAGGAAGAGTGAATATAGATCATTAGGTATTAATTAACTCCATAATAGTGCTAAATTTATTTCAACTTTGGACTAGTATTTTAAGAATAATGTGAGCTTATTTAAGTCCTGGAAAGTGAATCTCTCTGCCTTATATTATTTCTGTGATTAATTGGGAGTAAAAGTGGAGTTGGGGCATGTTTTGGCTTCCTTACCTATATATCCTCTTGGAAACAGTATCTAGATTTCCACTGTAACTACCTCTCTTCTTCAGAATGCAGTCCGCAGTAACCTAGACATACAATGCAAGTCAGCCATGAGATGCTCCAAACTTGGTTTGTATTTGGGAGCCTGAAATATGAGTACAGGCAATTTTTTCTCCTAGTTTCGGTTTCCCTCATAATAATTGTATATTCATAAGAAAAATCAAACTTTAAAAATATTTAAAACTTACTCTTTAGAAGAGAGGCAAGTCATTTCTCCAGTCTAATGGGAATGGGGTGGAGAAGGTGATGAGAAGAGCTGTGTCCACCTTAACTTATTTCTGCAACATGATGAAGTTACAGAAGTACCCAAGGCACAAATTCAAACTGACCTATGGGAAATGTACTGTCTTGGTTAGAGTCAGAATCTGCATGTGTAACAGCCTCTATTGTAACTTAAATGTGGGGATGCTGGAGAACCATTATAGATTTATACAAGAATTAGAAGCATGAGTTTTGAGGTCAGTTCAATGTGGAGCATCCTGCTGGGTGGATTTCCTTTCTGCAGAGATACAAGGATTTAGGTTTCAAGGTTTCTCCCCACCTTGTAATCTATGTATCCAAGGGAGTCTCAGACTATTCAGATGCTAGATAGAGAGAAAGATAATAAAGAATATAGACTTCTTAAAAATCCTTGCCTGGAAGTGACAGTTGTCATTTCTAGCCACAGTTTGTTGTCAGAACCTAGACTCTTGTCAATAACTGAAGGCATAGAAGCCTGAGAAATGTGGTCTTTGACTGGGAAACCATTGTTTTTAGCAAGGACTACACACTATGGAAAGTGAAGCCCCAATATTTGGAGGAGTGTTCATCTCTAACACAACAGTTACTTAACCTTAACATTTTAGGTTAAGTTTAGGTTCAAATGGGATAAATAATAAACAGCCTGAACATCTACTGTGATGATAAAATCATGCAATGCATGAAACTCTTTGTAATTTAATACTCATGTCACTAGACAATTGCACATTATTTCTAATAAATCCTATATATATCTTTATTACACGATTGTTGATATATACATTATAACTAGTTAGCTATTACTGATGCATTTCACTGTAATGCAGGCATGCTTTGCATTATTGAATATTTTGAATATTTTGTCGTAGCATAGTATGAAAGTACATCAAATCCTTTGGAACAGCACTTGTTCTTATCATAGTGAATACAAAACAAGTAAACAAACAAATTAAAAACACCCTACTATATAGAATTTATCAAAGGGAATTTGAAGAAGAGAATAGATTTATTCTTGACCTTGAGAAACCCATAGACTGTGTATGACACACAAACAATTGTTGTGCTTTCCTAACAATAATTAATAGAATTAAATCTTCTTTTTCATTACCTTGTTGACAATAAAGAACAACAAATAAGAGCCAAATATATTTCCATTCAATGAAAATTTTCCTTTTAGGGCATGGGACATTTGGTCTGAACCAAGGGATATAGTTATTCAGAGATGTTATATATTATCCTCCTCTGAGATACATTTTGATAATATCTGGCCATAAAAAGGCACATTAATTGATTACCACAAGTTCAGATTTGTTTGTTTAGTAGATGATCAGAACCACTGACTCAAACTGGGTCATTTTAGAATGTTACACTATAAGAAGCAGAATGAGTCTTAAACTCCAAACTCTTCACAAAAGACCTGTTAAAACAGGGAAACATGCATGGAAACAACAATTTTTTAAAAAAAATTTAAAATTCAATACAAAACACTCATAGATTGACTGTTGTATGCCTGTTGGTCAACCCTAGAAATTTGGTGTGATTGTTTTTCTTTTTCTTTTTTTTTTTTCATTTTTATTTTTTATTTTTTAATTTTATTTTATTTTTAAACTTTACAATATTGTATTAGTTTTGCCAAATATAGAAATGAATCCACCACAGGTATACATGTGTTCCCCATCCTGAACCCTCCTCCCTCCTCCCTCCCCATACCATCCCTCTGGGTCGTCACAGTGCACCAGCCCCAAGCATCCAGTATCGTGCATCAAACCTGGACTGGCAACTCGTTTCATACATGATATTATACATGTTTCAATGCCATTCTCCCAAATCTTCCCACCCTCTCCCTCTCCAACAGAGTCCATAAGACTGTTCTATACATCAGTGTCTCTTTTGCTGTCTCGTACACCGGGTTATTGTTACCATCTTTCTAAATTCCATATATCTGCATTAGTATACTGTATTGGTGTTTTTCTTTCTGGCTTACTTCACTCTGTATAATAGGCTCCAGTTTCATCCACCTCATTAGAACTGATTCAAATGTATTCTTTTTAATGGCTGAGTAATACTCCATTGTGTATATGTACCATAGCTTTCTTATCCATTCATCTGCTGATGGACATCTAGGTTGCTTCCACGTCTTGGCTATTATAAACAGTGCTGCGTTGTTTTTCAGTTGCTGAGTTGTGTCTGACTCTTTGCGATCCCAAGGACTGCAATAGGCCAGGCTTCCCTGTCCTTAGGCCAGGGTTCCCTGTCCATTAGCCTCTCTTGGAGTTGCTCAAATTCATGTCCATTGAGTTGCTGATGCCATCCAACTATCTCATCCTCTGTCATCCCCTTCTCCTCCTCCTTCAATCTTTCCCAGCATCAGAGACTCTTCCATTGAGCTGGTTCTTTAGCATCAGGTGGCCAAAGAATTGTAGCTTCAGTTTCAGTGTCAATCCTTCCAGTGAATATTCAGGACTGATTTCCTTTAGGATGGACTGGTAATTTCTTGCTGTTCAATAGACTCTCAAGTGTCTTCTCCAACACCACAGTTCAAAAGCATCAATTCTTCAGTACTCAGCTTTCTTTATAGTCCAACTCTCACATCTATGCATGACTACTGGAATAACCATAGCTTTGACTAGATGGACCTTTGTTGGTAAAGTAATGTTTATGCTTTTTAATATGCTGTCTAGGTTGGTCATAACTTTTCTTCCAAGGAGCAAGGATCTTTTAATTTCATGGCTGCAGTCACTGTCTGCAGTGATTTTGGAGCCCAAGAAAATGTCTGTCATTGTTTCCCCAACTATTTGCCATGAAGTGATGGGACTGGATGTCATAATTTTCATTTTTTGAATGCCAAGTTTTAGACCAGATATTTCACTCTCTTCTTGCACCTTAATCAAGAGGCTCTTTAGTTCCTTTTTGCTTTCTGCCACAAGGGTGGTGTCATCTACATATCTGAGGTTGTTGATATTTTTCCTGGTAATTTTGATTCCAGTTTGTGCTTCATCCAGTCTGGCATTTTGCATGATGCACTCTGCATATAAGTTAGATACGCAGTATGACAATATACAGCCTGACGTACTCCTCTCCCAGTTATAAGCCAGTTCATTGTTCCATGTCTGGTTCTCACTGTTGCTTCTTGACCTACATACAGGAGGTAGGTAAGGTGGTCTGGTATTCCCATCTCTTTAAGTATTTTCCACAGTTTGTTGTGATCCACACAGTCAGAGGCTTTAGCAAAGTCAATGAAGCAGAAGTAGATGTTTTCTGGAATTTTCTTGCTTTTTCTATGATCCAAGAGATGTTGGCAATTTGATCTCTGGTTCCTTTACCTTTTCTAAATCCAGCTTGAACACCTGGAAGTTCTTGGTTCACATACTGTTGAAGACTAGCTTGGAGGGTTTTGAGCATTACTTTGCTAGCATGGTGTGGTAAATACCCATTTATACAATGACCTTGACATTTATTGAGTGCCTCCTATTTTCTAGATATTGTTCTACATAGTACTTTCATGTTTTCTTCTAGGAATTTATAGTTTTAGGTCTATGTTTAGATCTTTAATCCATTTTGAGTTGTTTGTATATGGAATGAAGTGAGGGTCTGACTTCATTCTTTTGCATGCAGAATATAAAGTCTCATTTATTCAAACAGCAGTTGTAGGAGGTAGATATTTGTTTTGTGCCAGGCTTCCCAGAGCAGACCTTGAGATGACGTTCAAACATTTCATTAAGGGACTGCTCACTGCATGAGAAGACAGTGAGGGAGTGATGGAAGCAGGATGAAAGGAGATAAGAAATTACACAGGTTGCAACTTGAAGGGAACTTACAGCCTTAGCCTGCTCCTTCAGGGGAATTCTGGAGGGCAAATGACAGCCGGGGCATTGCCACCTTTAAGGCAAAGGCTTTCATACACCTAGTGTAAGAGTTACCCTCAGGCTTATGTAGACTCCAAGGCACTTCCAGCTATCCGTCTAGGTAGGCAGAATGTTCCAGTGGCTCAAGGGCTGCCTTCTGAAGAGAATTTCTGATGCAGACTATTTCAAGCCAAGACATAAGAGCTGGAGGATGGCTACCCTACCCGTGAAAGAAACCCGAGGGAATCTGTGCAGAACACCAACAATGTTCATTTCAACATCAGTACCTACACTTAGTAAAGAGGGATAGGAAAGCTAGAAGGGTGGAATAAGGCTCTAATTGACATGACTAATAACTGCTACAGCTCAAAATAAATCCAAGCCTGTGGCTCTATAGCTTGTTTTTGGAGAGTTATGGGACACGTGGAAAGAATGTGGCAGGTGGAATGTGACATTATAGCAGGTTAAAGTGAGGTGGGCACATACTGGTTACTACAGACCACTTAGAGTCCTTCTGTGACACCCCCCCCAATATTCCCCTCAAAAAAAAAGACTGGTATGAAGTGATGAAGACTTGAATTAGAGGAGATATTAAAGGTTATTTTTTAAATGTTAATGATCTTTCAACAAGTTAATCCCCTACTGCACAGCATATTTAAAAAATAACTCAAAATGATTAAAGAACTAATGTAAGCACTAAAACTGTAAAACCCTTAGATACGCAGATGACGCCACCCTAATGGCAGAAAGCAAAGAGGAACTAAAGAGTCTCTTGATGAACATGCAAGAGGAGATGAAAAAACTCTTAGAAGAAAATATAAGAGTAAATCTTTGAATTTGGCAACAGTTTCTTGGATATGACATCAAAAACACAAGGAATAGAACTAAAAATAGATAAACTGGACTTCATCAAACTTAAATTCATTTATGTTTCAAAGGACAGTCTCAAGAAAGTGAAAACAGGGACTTCCCTGGTGGTCCAGTGGTTAGGACTCCACACTTCCAATGCAGGGGTGCAGGTTCGATCCCTGGTCCAGGAGCTAAAATCTCTTATCTCTCATGCCTTGTAACATGGCCAAAAAAAAGAAAGTCTAAACACAACCCAAAGAATGGGGAAAGTATTTGAAAATTACATATCTGATAAGGGACTTGTTAGAATACACAAAAAACACAAGTCAATAATGAAAAGACACACACAAATTATAAATAGCAATTATGAAATGGGAAAAGGATCTGGAAGAACATTTTTCTAAAGAAGATATAAAAATGTCCACTAAGCACATGGAAAGATGCTCAGCAGCACTGGTCACAAATCCAAACCACTATGAGATAACATTATGCACTTGCTGCAATGGCACCCCACTCCAGTGCTCTTGCCTGGAAACTCCCATGGACGGAGGAGCCTGGTAGGCTGCAGTCCATGGGGTCGCTAAGAGTCGGACACGACTGAGCGACTTAGCAGCAGCAGCAGCAGGATGGCTTTAATAAAAAAAATAATTATTAGTGAGGATGTGGAAATCAGAAACTCATATTCTGCTGGTGGGAATGTAAAATAGCAAAACTCCTATGGTAAATTATTTGGCAGTCCCTCAAAAGCTAAACAGAGAGTCACTGTTTGACCCAGCAATTCTACTTCTAGATATATACCCCAGAGAAATGAAAACATATGTCCACATGAAAACTTGTACATGAATGTCCAAAGCAGCATTATTCATAATGACCAAAATGTAGAAACAGTCACCATGGATAAACAAAATATGGTATACCCATATAATGGAATATTTTTCAGGCATAAAAATAAACAAAATACTGATATATACTACAGCATGAATGCAATAGTCTTAATGAATATTTGTGTCCCCTTAAAACTGATATGTTGAAATTCTAAGTTCCAAAAGTGATGATATGAGTAGGTGGTGATTAGATCATGAGGGTGAAGCCTCATGAATGGGATTAGTGCTCTTATAAAAGAGATCCCTCAAAGCTCCCTAGCCCTTTTAAGCAAGTAAGGATAAGTGAGAAGTCTGCAACCCTCAAAAAGGTCTTCACTCATACTTGCTGGTACCTTGATCTGAGATTTTCAGCTTCCTGAACTATAAGAAATAAATGTCTGTTGTTTATAAGCTACCTAATGTGTTTTTTATATTTATATTTAATATAAATATATTAGCTGGTATTTATAGCAGCTCAAACATTCTAAGACAATCAATGAGCCTTGAAAACAGTATGCTAAGTGAAAGAAGCCAGACATAAAAGATCACTTATTATATGATTCCATTTATGAAATATCCAGAATAGATGAACCTATAGAAACCTATAGAAAGATTAGTGTTTGACTCAGACTGGCAGGAAAAGGAGAACTGATGACAGCTATAGGATATGGGGTTTCTAAAATTGATCATGGTGTGGTTGTACAGTGCCGTGGATATACTAAAAACTCCACACTGTCAATGAGCGAATTGTTTGGTATGTGAATTATATCAATAAAAATGTGAAAGGAAAAGAGACCATAGTAATAAGAAGCCTACTAATAGTAATAATAGTACTAATAAATTGTAAGTCTTCTCAATGATAAATATCTAGACTGATAGCCTGGAATTGAAGAAGTAAAGCATTCATCTAGGGTCTTGCTGGCAGGTGTTTCGTGCTCCTTCAAGGCTACTTCACAGTTATGGGTGAGGCTCCTGTTACAGAGCTGGGTTGGGTTTGGGAAATGCTCATTGAGAGTAGTTACTCAACAGCCAGGAGGATGGGGCGATCTCAGTGCAGCACCTGCCTTACCCATGGTGATTGTGTGTGCCATGCACTTTGTGGGGCAAAGTGAAGCCTGGAAGCTGAGTGTTTGAAAGAGCTCTGCCCCCTTGTCACCTGCTGGCCCACTTTGCTCTTTGGATGCACAGACTGGAGGCAGGGGGACCTTGTCTGAGCCACTCCTTGAGCGGGGAGACCCAGTATGTGTAGTTCCAGTAGTGGACTATAGATTGAAGGCGAGACTTCTTGCGAAATCAGTAGGGCGGGCAGCTGAAGAGCATGAGAATATTGTGCATTTGTAAATATTTGAGCACATCTGCTTAGCTTCTTCCCAGAAAACCACTGGGAAAACCCGCCTTGCCTTGTGCTATGCAATGCTGTTGCCCTGCTCTAATTGTCAAATCTGTCGAGTGTTTTTCTCATGCACACAAAAATTAAACATCGCTCTCCTCATTCATGATTAATTCAGCTGCAGCGCTGCACTGTGTCACACTGCATCTTTTAAAGTAATTGTTAAATTCTACCTCATAATCGGAGCAGTTTTAATTAACTTTTTGTCAGTTAATCTTTTTTTCCTCATACATTTTCCATGTCTAGGGTGTATACTGCCGGTCTCTGCCCAGGGGTTTGCAACCCCTTGGTATGAATAGCTTAAACCCTATTAGTGCCGATGGGTGTGCCACGTGCGGGTGGAGAGAGGAGGCCTCTCAGGCTCCATTCTGCTCTGCTTTCCTGAGCCTGGCTGATTTGGTCGTTCGCATTAAACAGCTCCTCCATAGTGAGCTCGTTTACATGCTGCAAAGTTCAGGCTTGCTTTTCTCTTGCTCCTAGAGTATGTTCTCTGTGTCCAGGAGAGAGAGATCACACAGAAATGAAAAAAGGTAGATGTGCAGCATAAGAGGGAAGAGACCCAGACTGGAATGTAGAGGAAACCCAGGGCAAGGAATGGGTCCTGGTAAGTATTCTGGACTGATTCTCCCCTTCAGAGTAAGCCCTTCCTTCCCTTCTTCCTTCCTTCCATCAGAGCTGAGGAGTAAGGATGCTGCCTCTAGTGTCTCTGGCCTTCTCATTCTTACCAAAGTCACATTTCACATATTTAAACGTTTTTTTGTATGTTCAAACGTCAATTATACCTACCCCTCAACTTATGGCTCTGCTTGCCCATGACTTTTATCTCTCAAATGATATTACCCATGTGTACATAGCATAGCAAATCCAATTCCATATTAAACAACACACATCCAGGCAGTTTTCTCTCTCGCAAGGGGCCTCTGTTTAAAGGCAATTGTGTTTTAGCTTTTCTGAAAGTTTAAGCAAATGTGCACATCTGTGTGATAGTGCCACTACTCCTGCTACTTCTAGCAAAGGAGCCAGTTTTGTATATTTACAGGGTGTATTTTTCAGGATATGGCGTTCGTTTCTCAATTTTAAAACGCATAAGGTTGAGGAAGTAGGAACTGATAATTACTGTGTTAGGATCTGATGCTAAAATGCTGAGAGAGTCAATAAATACACCAGATGTGCAAAATGCTAGTTAGGGTATTTAAACAGAATGTGGTCAAACCCTCAAAGAGGGACTGTACTCTGTGGACATTTGTGCTGAGGTGTCACCATCTTGAATTTGTTAATTAACCTGTTTGGCCCAGAGTTGACCTGAAAGACTGAGTATAGTTCAGATAAAAGTTGTGCCAAAGAGTTTCCTATGAAGAAACACATTAGAAAATATCTTTAGGACAAAGTGTGATTTGTATGGAGTGCTTTGATCTTGGAAAGATTAAGAAAGAGTGTGGGATTCAGAGTCTATGCTCAAATCCTAAGTATGTAATTTGCAGGGTATAGACAAACAAGTAGCTTATTCCCTCTCAGTCATATATAAAATGGGGAGTACAGTATTCTCTACAGTATGCTGTTTTCTGATGACTAAAAATCTTTTTTATAGAAATGTGGTTGATTAATAATACTGTGTTAGTTTCTGCAGTACAGCAAGGTGATGTGATTATACATATGTGTACATTCTTTTTTATATTCTTGCCCACTATGGTTTATCACAGGATATGGAATATAGTTCCCTTTGGGATACAGTAGGACCTTGTCGGTTATCTATTCTATATATAATAGTTTGAATCTACCAATCTCAAACTCTCAATCTTTCCCTGACTCACCCCCTTTCTCCTCGGCAATCACACAGACACAAACTCTCTGTGTCTGTAGGTCTGTTCCTGTTTCATAGATAGGTTCATTTTTTTCATATTTTAGATTACATATATAAGTAATATCATATGGTATTTGTCTTTCTGTCTGCCTTACTTCACTAGTATGATAAAATGAATTTTTTAATGTATTTAGTAGTGTAAATTATCAATAAAATAGCAGTGATGATGATAATGATGATGAAGGTTTGTGCTTTTCTCTGTGCCTGATATAAAATCCTTTACATACTCTGCACATAAATTCTGTGACAAGTACTTGGTGGATCTAGGTGGATCAGTTTGGTGATCTGCCCTGCCTCTTTCTTACAGAAGGAAGCTCCTTCCTGTAAGTTCTTGTAGGACTAGTTTCATGTCTTGTTTAGCTTGTATCTCCCAAAGCCCTAACACAATGTCTTTTTTTGTGTTAGGTATGTGTTTAATAGAGAGTTGCTGAGTTGTAACTGAATCCTCATTTTTATACTTTTACTCATTCAACAATATTCAGTAAACCATATTGCTGAAAGCCAAATAAAACATGGTTCCTGTTCTGAGTAAAGCATGGTTCCATGCTAGTATTCTTGCCTGGAGCATTCCATGGACAGAGGAGCCTGGTGGGCTACAGTCCATGGGATCACAAAGAGTCAGACATGACTAACACACACACACACACACACCTGTTTCAGAGTTGAGGGAGTTATTATCTACATAGACAAATAATTATAGAACTGTGTGGAGTGCAGTCATTCTGCCTCCTGGAGCTAGGGAAATCTTCAATGAGAAGCAAGAGCACGTGAGCCTTGAATAAGCAGGAGTTTTACACAAATTGAGTCTAAGGTAAGGTCATTCAAGATAATCAAAGTAGAACAATATGCATAGAGTAGAATCATGGAACAGCCAAAGCATATGCAGGAAATGGTGAGAGGTGCTGTGTGGTTGGATTTGGGTACACAGAGGTTTTAGCCTATTAGACCGTTTCTATAATTCATATGCTGAAGTGAAGTGAAGTGAAGTGATAGTCGCTCAGTTGTGTATGAATACCAGAGTGGGTAGCCTATCCCTTCTTCAGCAGATCTTCCCAATCCAGGAATTGAACTGGGATCTCCTGCATTGCAGGTGGATTATTTACCAACTGGACACATACTAAAAATCTATAAAATTCTTTGACTTGGATGAGTGATTGCTGCATTGCAAACTGTGGTGGTTGTGGAAGACGGGGAGAAGGGGAAGAACACAAACCAAGTGCTGATGCTCTTGGTGAATGCTTCGGAGGTAAGCACTGGGTAGCGAGGGTGGATGAATTTAAAGAGTGACGGCTGATGTAGACAGACTATGGGACAGTCTGGAGATAACTTTGCCAATTGTTATCCACAAAAAATCAATTTTTATTTCCTTTAGTTAATCCTTTAGTTGTGTGTGTGTGGGTGGGTGGAAATGAACCTTAATTCTACTCCTAATGTGGTTGAGAAATCCAGCTCACTGTTTGTGCTTTCCCAGAACTCTCTTATTTGCTCTTTGTGTTCAAGTACAAAGTAGAGTGGCTCTACTCCAATTCTGATTTGGAAGCCAAGTATGATGGGAGTGTAGATGTCACAGCAACATGCCCAAATTTACTTTTTTTTTGAAATGTCGTGAATATGCTTCTTAGAATTATTCATCACTGGTATTCATCTTCCTACATAGGAGTGTTTTATGATTCTATTTCTTAATTTGTGAGTTCTAATGTAAAATGTGCTGATATATCAACTTTATTAATATATGATCCCTGGAGCCATATACTTTAATATGTAATAATTTCTAAACATATTTAAAAATATATATTGCAGAAGACTACATAAAACTATTATAACTGTTAAATCAATACTCAAGAATATTTTAATTTCTAGAAATTCCCCATGAGGAGACCATTTATTTCTTGCTAATAGAGACAGAGAAAATATGCTAAAGACTTATTTTTCATATTTAATTTCAAATAAATTTAGCTATACCATAAAATAGCAAATAATTTTGGGGTTAATTTGTAACTAAAATTAGTTGACTGGTAAATTTTAGATTGCTAATTCGGAATGAACATTCTTCATTTTTTTGTGTAATATAAACTAAAGGCAAACACAGATAAAGCAGAATTTAGTATTTTTTATTGTATACAAGCATTTATATTGAATCCATTAAAAATTTTTTTAATGTTAAATCTTCATGACCTGTCTCGACTTTAATTTTTCCTTTTAGTTTATTAAACAAGTCACTTTAATTATAATTGAAAAAAATAAATAAAATTTTGCTGGGTTTGTGGAGGATTCTGGATTATGGCCATATTTGATCTGACCCCAAACTCAATAAAATTATTAATTACTAAGAAGGGATCCCCAAGGACTTCCCATGAAGAATTGAAAGCCCATGAAGTTCAAATGTACTTTGTAATTGGATATTTCCAAACTAATATTAAATAGCAAATCTTTAATTAGTGTGCATAAAATTAAAATTTACTTACAGAGAATTAAACTGGAATTTGAAGTTCTCGTAACCCAAACCAATATGAAGCTGAGAAATTCAATTTCACAGTCTCTTTTCTGTTACAACATATAATGTGCTGTATTTTTCATTGTTATTCCATTTAGCAGTTCTTTTTAAAGCAAAGTTTGTGGAAGAATCCTAAAATCATGAAGAAAGATCATTAAGCAAAACTATTAAAAGAGCTACCAGGTTAAAAATAGGCAACAACAGGAATATAGTTTATTATATATTAAATATATATTGTATGTAACTACTTTTACATTAAAATGCTTTAGAGCTGAAAGACCTCAGTTTAGAATCTGGGGCCCTATACATTCAAATGGGCTGAGTTTGGGGCAATAATATTACTTTTGCTATATCCTAAACTTCAGAATTCAACTTCTATTTACCCTATTAGACACATATAGCAATTGAAAAGATGCCAGATTTCCAAAAAAACACCTCTTTTCGTATTGATTAAAAGTGTATGAGCCACTGCTATCTAAAAGTGTCAGCCAAAATCAAAACAGACAGCCAACAGAATACAGCGCCTATTGTAAGAGTAGAAATGGATTTCAGAATCATCAGTAAATAAACTATGGTGCTGCCTTCATCTGTACTCCACTGGAGATGCAGTTTGCAGAATTTTTACTGGCACTCTGCCATACTTATTTTCATTTATCTGCCTCAAAGCACCATTTCAAAAAGTGCAAAAGCATGTTGTTGATAAAGTAGATTGTTTATAGCTGAATTGAAAATTTCAGAACAACACGTTTTGTAATAAAGTGGGGGGTGGGGAGGGCGGGAGGGAGGTCCAGGAAGACTGCAGCTGCAGCTTTTTGAAACCTATGTCAACATCACTGCTAGAAACGGGAAGATGTGTTATTTTGCCCTACAAAATTTAATAAGCAAATCTTTATAAACTGTATTAAGTGACAAGTATTACCAAAAGCCATAAAGTCTACTGAGTCTTTATTTACTGAAACGCTTTCCCAGCACATTGTTCCCATATTGCAGGCTCCTTTATAGTGTTGTGTTTGTAATGTGCTCAGCTACTCAGGGGTGATTTCAATGATAGTAAATCCTGGGCCAATGAGTCCCCATGTGTACCATAGTAATTTTAATACTTCTGCTGTTAAGTCCTGTTGGGTATAAATTTAAGTACCAACTTTAGTTGCTGTTGCTTCACTGCTTTTTTTTTTTTTCTTTTCTTGTGGCTGCTCTTGCAGAAGCACAGCCAATAGCTGTGGAAAGAAGAGAAATGCTTAAACAAATGACAATTAGAAGAAGTGAGACAGGACATCTTTCTCTATACAGTTAAATATCATAGCTGATGTAATTTATGTACTCCATTCAATAAGTGATTGGTATGAAACATTTCAGGAAAAAAAAAAAAAGTGTTTTCTGAAAACAATAACCTTCCTAAATTGGGTTCCCCAGATCACTAGGATTCCTTGAAAGGTCACTTCGAATTCTTGGGGGGGAAAATGTGTTCTGTGGTCAAGTGTTTCAGTAAGAAATGTGAGGTTAAGCAAAGTTAGATGTCTTAGACATTTTGGTCTTTTCTGTGCAACATGCAATGTCAGTCTACAAGAAGATATTCCATCTCCCTACATATTTTTGCCATAAAAAAATGAACAAACCTATTGCGCACCTGTGGAACACCAGGTGTTCTGTTATAATCTGCAGGAAATGCTGGGTTAGCCTTCTAATACATTTAATACACTGGGATTTAAGCAAACCTTTTGTGTCTAAATTCTGAGCGTTTAGGAAGATCAGTGGCTAGCATAAGATATTTTGTAAATTTTGTTGAATAAATGAATGAATTCTTGAATGAAGGCTATTTTGCTAATTAATGAGGGCATAACAAGCTAACTGGTGGTATCATTCTGTTGATGAAGCCAATGACTTGTACCAATTTTAAGGGTTATGTTGGTTTATCTTGCCTCAAGGGGTTCCCAGGTGGTGCTAGTGGTGAAGAACTCTCCTCCTAATGTAGGAGACCTAAAAGTTGTGGATTTGATCCCTGGATGGGAAAATTCCCTGGAAGAAGGCATGGCAACCCACTCCAGTATTCATGCCTGGAGAATTCCATAGACAAAAGAGCCTGGTGGGCTGCAGTCCATAGACTCGCAAAGAGTCGGACACGACTGAAGTGACTTAGCACGCACACACGCATCTTGCCCCAGTTGTCTTTTAGAAATCTGATTCTTTCACACTTATGCATGATCTACTCCACCTCCACCCCTGACTATAGGACCTTTTTGAATTTCTTTTGAGTTTTTTTTAAATTACTCATAGGTTTTAACTCTTATCTTTCTCTTTGATGTTCTTCAGTTTTGCTCCAACACGTCTTTACTAATCTATGATCCCTTTTCTTCTGGAGTTTTTCTTTTATCTTTTATGTGATGTTTCAATTATCACTTATTCAAATATATTTATCCTTTTTGATTATTATTTTCTTCTCAGTGTCCTATTATCTGTTTGTTGACAATTTTTTACTTCAGTTTTCTATATCATTTAAGTTTATTTAAAAATTTTTGTTCCCTTTGTTTTTATCAAGTGTCTTCAATTTCAACTTGATTTTTCAGGACAATAATTTATATTTAGACTATACTCATCCTGATTAGACTTGCCAGATAAAATATAGAACACCCAGTTAAATTTGAATTTCAGATAAACTCTGACTACTTTTTTTAGTATAAATTGGCCAAAATGGTGTAAGTTGTAAAGTGGGACATACTTAATTAAAATTTTTTTCATTTTTCTGAAATTCAAATTTAACTGGAAATCCTCTATTTTTATTTGCTAAATCTGTTTCCTTTGTTTCTACAACCTAAACACCAGTTTCTTCTTTTTTGCTTCCATGATCAGTAAAATTATCTCTAGAACTCCCATTTCTTAGTGTCAATATATTATTTGTCAATGAATGAATGGCTATAAATCATTAATACGAATTTTTCAGGAAATCTTTATAGAGATTCCTGATGTGTTGAAAATAGAATAGTCAAGCTCTGGGATCAACTAAGTATGCCATTCAGAAAAATAATGGTCTGATTTTCAGGGGTTTTAGGAATACTTGTCTGAATTATATAGAAAAATACCACCTGCTAGGAGAAATGGATCTCCAAATGTATAATGTCTCAAAAACAATAGAATTTTATTGCTTTGTAGCGTAACAATCCTGAGTGGATAAAAAGTCAAGCCTTTTAGGCAACTCAATATTTGGGGTTTTGTTCCACACCTATAGTTTACAGCCACCATGATTACCTCCATCTCAGTCAGCCAGAAAAGGGAGTAAAGCCTGGAAGAACATGCATGAAATTTTCTAGAAAATAGGGCCTGAAAGTGATACATATCATGTCTGTTCATACTTGGTTAGTTGGCATTCAATCACATAGCCATGTCTAACTGCAAGAGTGTCTGTAAATGGTAACCCAGCTCTCCCCAGGAAGAAGAGGAATAGATGGATTTCAATGAGTAGCTAGAATTTGTGGTCATACACACAGTGCTTCAAGTGAGGCATGGCTACACTAAAGAAGTACAGAACAAACTGCCTGGATAATGCTTGAGAATATTTGATTTTTCTGGAATTCATAACAATTGGATTTTTGCTTCATCTGTAATTATTTGTGGATATGATTGAATAGCACAGGTGCCTCCAGGAGGAAAGTAAAATAAAATAAAAAATTTAACATTACATTGCCATTTCCCAAGATTCAAGGAATAAACAGATCATATTTTCTACTTTGATACGTAACAGATCAATTATTAAGATGAATCTCCATTATGGTTTGAGAAAAACAAGGTGGTTTTATGTGGAATATGGATAAACCATTAAACAAAGCAGACTAAGGAAGTCTGCCAAGGTATGTGAGCACCTCTTTAGCAGATGAATCGGAAATTTCTGTTTGCCGAGCTGTCAACATACCCCCTCTCCTAAATACTAATTGCTTAACAAACAAGATATTAAGATCTTTAAAATAAGTGTTTCTTTGTCATATATGTGTATTTATAAACATAGAACGGAAATCTCTACATGCAAAATATTTAGAGTTAGATGCTGTTGTAGGTAATTAGTGAAAAAGACTGTATGTTTTCTCATCCACCTGCTGGTAGAAGCAGATGGTAGCTTATTTCTGCCCATGTGACCTACAGATTCTTCAGGTTTACCAAAATACTATGACTATGGTAATAGCATTGTTCCCTTCCCAGGTATGATTAGGATTCTGGTGTATATAAACAGTCTAATTTCCTGCCTTGCTTCACCAACCATTTTAGAGGAAGTAAAAATAGATAGGGTATGGTCTTGCCACCTGAAAAACAGCTTTTAAATGATGCTTTCAAAAGCATAACTTTCCCCAACAATAACATTTATAATTTTTGATGGAAAGAAGGCTATTATTTGCAGTCTTACAAAGAGAGAGAATCTTTTGGAGTTTATATCTTGTTGATTTTAGCAAAAAAAAAAAAAAACAACAAAAAAACAGTACCCCAGGTATAAGGGAATTGTCACCCTAGACATTGTGACCTGTATCCAAGTTTTTTGCATTGCTGGTTATTTAGCTCTTCATTCTTTTGTAAGAAACCAGTGTATACTTTATAATTTTATTAGCATACTAGAGAAAACAAGATCTAATTATTCAGTATATTGATTTGAATAACTATATGAAACTATAATATAATTAAAATTTAATTATTTATTATCCTTGCCCAGTTCTCAAAATGTGAGTTAAAAAAGGTGAAATGAAAAATGCAAAGGACATTTTATGCAACATCTGCTTAATCTTAGAACT
The DNA here is from genome assembly GCF_032452875.1 of Bos javanicus. Taxonomy (NCBI): domain Eukaryota; kingdom Metazoa; phylum Chordata; class Mammalia; order Artiodactyla; family Bovidae; genus Bos; species Bos javanicus. The sequence continues at coordinate 87,234,259 of NC_083869.1, forward strand.
AAAATGTGTTAACGAAACTAATAGGATAAAAAGAATTCATGAAAAGATGCTAGACTGTGATTGTAAAATAAATATCTGATAGACCCTTTTCTTTGGCCAGACCATTAGACTAGAAGAAGATACAGCCATCTGAGTCCTGGGGGCTCAGACAGTAAAGAATCTGCTTGCAATACAAGAGACCTTGGTTTGATCCCTGGGTCAGGAAGATCCCCTGGAGAAGGGAATGACTATCCATTCCAATATCTTGCCTGGAGAATTCCATGGGCAGAGGAGCCTGATGAGCTACAGTCCATGGGGTCACAAGAGTTGGACACAACTGAGTGACTGTCACTTTCATTTATGTTTCCTGCACTGACAGGCAGATTCTTTACCACTGGCGCCACATGGGAAGCCCTTCACTTTCACAGTTCAGATAATTGCTAAGTCATTATAAGGAGAGTTTATCTCTTCTTAGAGGACTATCCCAGAAGATTTTTCTTTTTGACCTCAGCATCACTTAATGTTAACTTGTTTTAAACTTTGCCATGACTCTTGAGTTCATTTGAAAGAGTCCATTTATATGTGGCAAGCAGAACTTGAAATGTATTTTCCTAAGCAAAGGTTCATCTAGTCAAGGCTGTGGTTTTTCCTGTGGTCATGTATGGATGTGAAAGTTGGACTGTGAGGAAGGCTGAGGGCTGAAGAATTGATGCTTTTGAGCTGTGGTGTTGGAGAAGACTCTTGAGAGTCCCTTGGACTGCAAGGAGATCCAACCAGTCCATTCTGAAGGAGATCAGCCCTGGGATTTCTTTGGAAGGAATGATGCTAAAGCTGAAACTCCAGTACTTTGGCCACCTCATGCAAAGAGTTGACTCATTGGAAAAGACTCTGATGCTGGGAGGGATTAGGGGCAGGAGGAGAAGGGGACGACAGAGGATGAGATGGCTGGATGGCATCACTGACTTGATGGACGTGAGTCTGGGTGAACTCCGGGAGTTGGTGATGGACAGGGAGGCCTGGCGTGCTGCGATTCATGGGGTCGCAAAAGTCGGACACGACTGAGCGACTGGAACTGAACTGAACTGAAGCTCTTCCTGATGTCTAGAAATGCGGTTAGTACAAAATTAGACTTTTTATAAAATTTTTAAAACTTCAGTTTTTTATAATGCATTTATGAACCAGGCTTTTGGTTTCCATTCTTCTACCTAATTAAGGACTACATAAGCAGCCAAAAAGTTGAATAAATCAAGAAATTCTGGTTTGGTGTATCGAAGACTCATGATTCACTCTTACAGGACCAGTGCTCTCCTCTGCTTGAAACCCTAGACATATCCATTCATCATTGTGCATCTGGGCCTCCTCTTGAAATGGACATATCAAATATCTTTTTAAAAATGGCTATTTTATAAGCTTGAAAACAGTAGAGTAATATATTTGGGGGAAAAATAATGCAGATAAAACCCAAAATATTGTTGTAATTAAGTGTAAGTTTAGTTAATTGTATACTAAATGCTTTGAGATTTCAAAAGCCTCACACTCAAAGATGGCTTCTGGGACCAGACACAGAAGCATCAAATGGGAGCTTGCTAAGAAACTCAGAATTGGAGCTCCACTCCAGATTATTTAATTGAATTTTCATTTTAGTAAGATTCCCGAGATATTAATATGCACCTAAACTTTAAGAGAGACTTCCCTGTAGCTCAAACAGTAAAAAATCTGCCTATGAGGCAGGAGACCAGAGTTTGATCCCTGGGTTGGGAAGTTCTTCTGGAGAAGGGAGTGGCAATCCACTCCAGTATTCTTGCCTGGAGAATTCCATGGATAGAGAAGCCTGGCAGGCTACAGTCAGTGGGGTCGCAAGGAGTCAGACACAACTGAGAGACTAATACACAGTAAACTTTAAGAAGAGCTAAAAAGCAATCTTAAGAAGTGTGTAGTGTATGATGATCTCAGTTCTACAGATAAGGAATCTAGGCTCAGAGAAACAAAATTGTACAACTTGAGAACTTAAGCTCAGGTCTGTTTGAAGCTCACGTTCACACATTTCTACCACACTTTCTTGCTTTCAGTGCACTGTAGCCAGTTTTTAAAGACAAGTGCAAAATCGTTGTCTATTTTTTTTTTTTTACTATTTTTACTAGCTTTTGACTTATTCTGGCAATGTTCTTCAAAAGGACATGCACTTACACAAATTCTGATGACAGTGAAGCCATGGATAGCTTGAGACCAAGTTTGGTGGGAAGATCAATAGCATGAATTTTTGTGGCTTTGCACAGTTCTATTTTTGAGTGCTTGGAGGATCTTATTTATTAGAGTGTGTTTGCAGAAACTGTCAGTAAACATCTTTTCTTTGTTAATATTTAACCCAACAACTCTTTCAAGCTTCCATCTTTTCCAGTCTCACGGTCCCACATGCTTTTTAATCCACTAATAGCACCAAACTGTCTCCATGGTGCAATAAAAGTCTTCTATTTTATGACTTCCTTGAATTACTACCCTAACTTATAATTTGCCAGATTTGTTTTTGCCTTCAAATCCCTTACTTCATTGTAGCCACATGAAAAATGTTACACCCTATGCATTTTCCTCCCCAAACTCTGCTTATTTTTAATATACTAATAGTTTTTTCTCAGAATAATTTAGTCTCCTGACACTCAGACTGTTTTACTCACCATTCAAAAGGACTTTTAGAAAGTTTCTCTGTAAAATATTAGGAAATATCTCAAGTAGTTCTAATGATTGTTGAAATATAGTAAACTTTAATTACATAATGTAATTGAAAAAAATCTCCCAAAGAGTTTAGGAAAACTACAAAGAAAAAATAGATTGGCTATTTAGATGCTTTCTAAATTTGCTGTTTAATGCTACAGCATTTTCAGATGAATCATGGACTGAGTTTCCAGAAGTCAAGAGCGCTTCTATGTGAGTGGCAGTCATAAATACCTTGACCTTATCTGAAAGAAGTGAAAGAGTGTGATTTGAGTTGAAGATCATTTTATTTTCATTGTATTTACTTAAGAGCCAGAAGGTGAAGAAAGGTTTAGTTTACAGCTTCCTGTCCTAAAGAAGGGGAGATAAACTATCAAATATGAAAAGTATCTAATCATCAGTCCTCTTTCTTTTATCGTAGCTCCAAGTGTTGACACTAGCTGTACGTGCAAGTGTATGTTTGGATGAAAAGGCTAAGTAGAAGGAAAGAACAGTACAGAGGTGACAATGATGGGTATTCCCCCCATTCCCACACTCACCCTAGAGACTGTCATTTGTAAGATAGCTGATGTACTTCCCAGTGGGTCAATGTCTAGGAGGACATACATGGTCTCTATATTAGAATCTGCCTAATACTTGTTCATGAGAGCTGGACAATAAAAAAGGCTGAGCGCCAAAGAATTGATGCTTTTGGACTGTGGTGTTGGAGAAGACTCTTGAGAGTCCCTTGGACTGCAAGGAGATCCAACCAGTCCATCCTTAAGGAAATCAATCCTGAATATTCATTGGAGGGACTCATGCTGAAGCTGAAGCTCCAACACTTTGGCCACCTGATGCACTGACTAACTGAAAAAGATCCTGATGCTGGGAAAGACTGAAGGTAAAAGGAGAAGGAGGTGGCAAGGATGAGATGGTTAGATAGCATCACTAACTTAATAGACATGAATTTGAGCAAACTCTGGGAGATAGTGAAGGATGGGGAAGGCTGGTGTGCTGCAGTCCATAGGGCTGCAAAGAGTCAGACATAACTTAGTGACTGAACAACAGCAATAACAAATTTCTCAGCCTGGAACTTTTGCCCAGGATGCCAGAGAACTTTGGTAAGTTGTACACAGCTGAACCAAACACAAATGCTCTCTGGAATTCTAACTCGGAATTTTCAAGCCATGTAAGGCAGTGAACAGAATACTGCTACTGCTACTAAGTCACTTCAGTCGTATCCAACTCTGTGAGACCCCATAAATGGCAGCCCACCAGCCTCCCCTGTCCCTGGGATTCTCCAGGCAAGAACACTGGAGTGGGTTGCCATTTCCTTCTCCAATGCATGAAAGTGAAAAGTGAAAGTGAAGTTGCTCAGCCGTGTCTGACTCTCAGCGACCCCATGGACTGCAGCCCACCAGGCTCCTCTGCCCATGGGATCTTCCAAGCAGGAGTACTGGAGTGGGGTGCCATTGCCTTCCCCATGAATAGAATAGGGCAGTGTCAATTACTCTTCACCGCATGTAAAGCAGCTGACTTAGGCTATTGAACCAACAATATGCAGATTGAATAGCTAGGGAAAATGTGTTTGTGATTTCGTAGCTGGATTACTAATCAGGAAATGTAGAAGAAAGTTATAATCTTTTCTAAATCATTTTAGTTCTGAAATAGTCAAGAGGGACATGAAACATTTATTTGGAAAATTCATTCTGGTTAACTGGCCACTGATATAATTTCAATAGAAACTTCTTTTATAGATGATTTTACTAAATTATGTATTGATCATGCAACTTATGTAGCTCCGGATATGTAGTAAAGGCTCAGGAAACATTATTTTATTGTAAATAATAGCAATAATCATATAAGTATCATCATAGGATTTGTCAACATAAAACTTATCCTAATTATTATGGAAAATATTGCTGTCATCTTTTAAATAATTCTGTATCTGTTATGCCTAATAGGACAAAACTCTTGGTTGGCAAATGCAATGCATTTGTAATAGAAAAGGTTATAATGCATGAAGGTATTATTTTCATACTGTAATAATGGAGATTTCTCTAACTTATTTATTTGAATTTAGCATTGTAATATTTATTCTTTCCATAAAATACAGGTGTAAAGTGAAACCTAGACTTTTGTTTTCAAGGTAAGTTATTAGATTGCATCAGAATAGTACTCCCACCTGGCGTGCTGCAGTTCATGGGGTGGTAAAGAGTTGGACATGACTGAGCAACTGAACTAAACTGAAGATTATAGAAAATACCTTTACAAAAGTTATGAGGCATCAAGACTTAAGAGACAATGGACATAGAGATTACCATACTAAGTGAAGTAAGTCAGATAAAGACAAATATCACATGATATTGCTTATATATGGGAACCTAAAATATGATACAAATGAACTTATTTGCAAAAGAGAAGTAGACTCACACATAGAGAACCAATTTATAGCTACCAAAGAGGAAAGTGGGGGTCAGGGTAAATTATAAATTTGGGATTAACAGATATACATTACTATATACAAAATTTTTGCCTATTTAACTTGGATATATGGCACAGGAAACTATATTCAGTATCTTGTAATAATCTATAATGGTAAAGAAACTGAAAAAGAAAGCATATATATATACATATATATATCTATAAATCCCAGACTGAATTAAAGTGATCTGTCAGAAGTAAGTCAATTCCCTTGAAGGTAGATCATGTATCCCAGACTCTTAAATAATCTCTATGATTTTTGATACAAAATATCCTGCTATCAAAAAACAAAGCATACCAAGAGATAAGATTAAATGACAAGAAATTAAAAGAAATACAGAAAATAAAAACAATCTAGTAGAAATCAAGATAGTGAAGATACTAAACACATATATTGAAATAACTAGAATTACAGCAACTAGTCAGTTCAGTTCAGTTGCTCAGTCATGCCCAGCTCTTTGAGACCCCATGAACTGCAGCACACCAGGCTTCCCCTTCCATCACCATCAATCAGAGCTTGCTCAAACTCATGTCCATTGAGTCGGTAATGCCATCCAACCATCTCATCCTCTGTTGTCCCCTTCTCCTCCTGCCTTCAATCTTTCCCAGGCTCAGGATCCTTTCCAGTGAGTCAGTTCTTCACCTCAGTGGCCAAGTATTGGAGTTTCAACTTCAGCATGAATCCTTCCAATGCATATTCAGGACTGATTTCCTTTAGGATGGACTGGTTGGATCTCCTTGCAGTCAAAGGGACTCTCAAGAGTCTTTTCCAACACCATAGTTCAAAAGCATCAATTCTTTAGCATTCAGCTTTCTTTACAGCCCAACTCTCATATCCATACATGACTACTGGAAAAACCATAGCTTTGACTAGATGGACCTTTGTTGGCAAAGTAATGTCTCTGCTTTTTAATATGCTGTCTAGGTTGATCATAGCTTTTCTCCCAAAGAGGAAGTGTCTTTTAATTTCATGGCTGCAGTTACCATCTGCAGTGATTTTGGAGCCCAGAAAAATAAAGTCTCTCACTGTTTGCATTGTTTTGCCATCTATTTGCCATGAAGTGATGGGACCAGATGCCTTGATCTTAGTTTTCTGAATGTTGAGCTTTAAGCCAACTTTTTCATTCTCCTCTTTCACTTTCGTCAAGAGGCTCTTTAGTTCTTCTTCACTTTCTGGCATAAGGGTGGTGTCCTCTGTGTATGTGAGTTTATTGATATTTCTCCCGGCAATCTTGATTCCAGCTTGTGCTTCATCTAGCCTGGCATTTCACCTGATGTGCTTTGTATATAAGTTAAATAAACTGGGTGACAATATACAGCCTTGATGTACTCCTTTCCCTATTTGAAAACAGTCTGTTGTTCCATGTCCAGTTCTAACTGTTGCTTCCTGACCTGCATGCAAATTCTGCAGGAGGCAGGTCAGGTGGTCTGGTATTCCCATCTCTTTCAGAATTTTCCACAGTTTGTTGTGATCCACACAGTCAAAGGCTTTGGCATAGTCAATAAAGCAGAAGTAGATTTTTCTGGAACTCTCTTTCTTTTTCAAGGATCCAGCGGATGTTGGCAATTTGACATCTGGTTCCTCTGCCTTTTCTAAACCCAGCATGAACATCTGGAAGTTCACGGTTCATGTACTGTTGAAGCCTGGCTTGGAGAATTTTGAGCATTACTTTGCTAGCATGTGAGATGAGTGCAATTATGTGGTAGTTTGAACATTCTTTGGCATTGCCTTTCTTTGGGATTGGAATGATGACTGACCTTTTCCAGTCCTATGGCCACTGCTGAGGGTTCCAAATTGCTGGCATATTGAACACAGCACTTTCACAGCATCATCTTTTAGGATTTGAAATAGCTCAACTGGAATTCCATCACCTCCACTAGCTTTGTTCATAATGATGCTTTCTAAGACCCACTTGACTTCGCTTTCCAGGATGTCTGGTTCTAGGTGAGTGATCAAATGATCGTGGTTATTTGGATCATGAAGCTCTTTTTTGTACAGTTCTTCTGTGTATTCTTGCCACCTCTTCTTAATATCTTTTGCTTCTGTTAGGTCCATACTATTTCTGTCTTTTATTGAGCCCATCTTTGCCGGAAGAAATATCAATAACCTCAGATATGCAGATGACACCACCCTTATGGCAGAAAGTGAAGAGGAACTAAAAAGCCTCTTGATGAAAGTGAAAGAGGAGAGTGAAAAAGTTGGCTTAAAACTGAACATTCAGAAAACGAAGATCATGGTATCCGGTCCCATCACTTCATGGGAAATAGATGGGGAAATAGTGGAAACAGTGTCAGACCTTATTTTTCTGGGCTCCAAAATCACTGCAGATGGTGACTGCAGCCATGAAATTAAAAGACGCTTACTCCTTGGAAGGAAAGTTATGACCAACCTAGATAGCATATTCAAAAGCAGAGACATTACTTTGCCAACAAAGGTTTGTCTAGTCAAGGCTATGGTTTTTCCTGTGGTCATGTATGGATGTGAGAGTTGGACTGTGAAGAAGGCTGAGCGCCGAAGAATTGATGCTTTTGAACTGTGGTGTTGGAGAAGACTCTTGAGAGTCCCTTGGAGTGCAAGGAGATCCAGCCAGTCCATTCTGAAGGAGATCAGCCCTGGGATTTCTTTGGAAGGAATGATGCTAAAGCTGAAACACCAGTACTGTGGCCACCTCATGCAAAGGGTTGACTCATTGGAAAAGACTCTGATGCTGGGAGGGATTGGGGGCAGGAGGAGAAGGGTATGACAGAGGATGAGATGGCTGGATGGCATCACTGACTCCATGGCTGTGAGTCTGAGTGAACTCCGGGAGTTGGTGATGGACAGGGAGGCCTGGTGTGCTATGATTCACGGGGTCGCAAAGAGTCGGACAGGACTGAGCGACTGATTCTATCTTGCATGAAATGTTCCCTTGGTATCTCTAATTTTCTTGAGGAGATCTCTAGTCTTTCCCATTCTGTTGTTTTCCTCTATTTGTTTGCATTGATATGAGGAAGGCTTTCTTATCTCTCCTTGCTATTCTTTTGAACTCTGCATTTAAATGGGCTTATCTTTCCTTTTTGCTTTGCCTTTAGCTTCTTTTCTCAGCTATTTGTAAGGCCTCCTCAAAGGACCATTTTGCCTTTTTTGCATTTCTTTTTCTGGGGATGGTCTTGATCACAGCCTCCTGTACAATGTCATACTTTGTACACTCTCTCCTGTAAAAGCAGCTAGTATCAATGTAAATTTTTCCCAATTGTTTTATTATAAAAAAGTAAAAAATGGATTTTCCAGGCCCAAACCATAAAGTAATTGAAATTATGAACTCTATAGATGTCTTTAATAGTAGATCAAATAATCCAAAGGAAAGCTTACTGCACTAAAAGATAGGCCAGTTAGAAATATCAGATTGAATCATATAGAGAAAAATATGCTCATTTTAGGAAGATCACAACAGCCATATGTGACATCATATAAAAGGTATAGCATATGTGTAACTGGAGTCCCAGAATTAGAACAGCAAGAAAAGGAGGAAGAAATATTATTTGAAGAGATAATAACTGAGATAACAGATATAAAGCAATGCATTTCACAAGTCTTATGATTCCAAACAGTATCAATACAATAAGATCTACATCTGAAACAACATAATAAAATTGTTGAAAACAAAAAATAAAGAGAAAATCTTAAAAGTAGCCAGGTAAAAAAAGGAAAAAAATGGGACAGAAGACCAGACTTTATGTACCAAAACCCTAGCAGTAAGTCTCCTTTTTTTTTTTTTTCCTGATATTTCCAGGTCTGGTTTGGGGCAGCCTGAAACAGATATGAGCACTAGAGAAGTCACCCGGAAAACTGCTGTAGTTCTGACTCAAGCTGAAAGAATAGGAGAACTCTAAAACTTAGGTAAAAAAAAGAAATCTGTGTTTTATTTTTGTTTCCTTTATTCCGTTCACTTGTGACCCAGACTCTAGGAAATCATGCAGCTGTGATGGCAGCAGGAGTGACAGTGGCAGCAGAGAGGGCCAGAGGAGGCACTTAAACTCTAACACAAAAGGTGTGGTTCCAGGGGTATTGGGAGAATCTGAAAACAGATATGTGTGAACAACTGGAGTTCAATTTCTAGCTGCTTGGAGGTTGCCCCTGACTAGGTTTGAGCAGAGGTAATGACTTCAAAAATCTCAGTTAGAATATCCTGAAGATGTAAAAGACCTACTCAGAGAGCATCCGTGGTTCCTCCATGGGGCGAAAGAAACACAAGTTGATTAAATATTTCTTGAGCCCTGAGTATGTGTGAGATGTTTTGTTAGATTTGCCGAATCAAAATTTAAAAAACCATAATCTTCCCCCAAAGAGTTTGTAAAAGTAACCTCAATATTGCAGGATTCATATAATAGTGAATATAATACTGAAAACGAATTCACTATAATAGTGGATATGGATATAATAGTGAATATTCATATAATAGTGAATATGCAACACAGACAGATGGGAAATATCTACAAGACAACTTTAGAGACCTCTGTATTGAGATCTTGCTAACTCTGAAACTCTTTAATCATCTTATGCTATACCATCCTCCCTCACTGAGACTGTACGGCCTCAGTAGCAGTAAAAAAAAAAAAAAACAAAACTGAAAAAATAAATAAATTGTGAAATAAGCTGCAAAGTAAAGAACAGTAGAAAGTTTTGTAGAGACAATTATGTCAGTCAAGTCTGAACATGATGTTACTCTTGATATGATAAAGACAAAAGAGTAAAAAAGATATATATTGCAATTCTGGTAAAGCATTTGACACATTTATCAAAATTAGAATGAATTAAGATAAATTTGTGGTTCATCAGTCAGCTTTGGAAAATTTAAACCTCATTTCCCCCCCTCTAAAATAAATAATGAAAAGCATGACAGTGGCAGATGAAGAAGGAATTTGCCAAATTCCATTGGGCTTGGCATTAAATTCCATTTTTTAAACTGATTTTGGAAATTAAAATTCTAGATAAATCCAATAGACTCTATTAACAATTGTTAGAATTAACAAGAGTTCTACAAGATTCTTACACATGCTCTCAATTTATAAAATTGATGGTATACTTCTACATCAGAAGCCAAAGTTAGTCAATTCAACTTCAAGACATATATAGTGTTGTAGTTTTTAAAATCATAAGATTCTTTGAATGACTTTTATGAAAAAAAAAATAAAATTGTATTGAGACTTCAATGAGCAAAAAAATTGAGAGCTATACCATACTTAAAGGTGTTAATTCTCTCTCAAGCTAATCTATAAATTCAATGCAACTTGAATTTATAATTACAATTTTAATTATAACCTGTAATGGAAGAGCAAACAAGAGATGTAAAAAATATTACTGGAAAGAAGAACAAGGTAATAGCTTATCAACAATTGATATTTATTATGAAGCTGTAGTAATTCAGACAGTAAGGTGTTTGCATGAGGATAGACAAATAGAATAGAGGAACACACACACATGTGGAAACTTGATTTTCAGGCAAAGATGGCATTACAGACCAGTGGGAAACTAGAACTGTTTGCTAAATGGTCCTGGAACAATTAGTTACCCATGTGGGGAAAATGTAATTGAATCTATGTGTCACATCATACACAAAAATAAATTCCAACTGGACAGAAGACCTAAATATGAAAAGCAAATTCTAAATTTTGAAAAGAATATATTTGTATTTACAAGGTACTATTTCTTAATATTCATAAAAATCTTAAGCCATAAATTAGCATATTGATCAATTTGAATGCATCAAGATTTAAAAATTTTGTGCACTTAAAGAAAATATTAAAAATTAAAAATGAGTCAAAAACCAATGGGAGATATCTTATAATACATATCACAGATAAAGGTATTTTAGGAATAAAAGAAAAGAAGGAAGGAAGGAAAAAAGGAAGGAAGGAGGGAGGGGAAAAAAGAACAGAAGAAAGGAAAAAAGAAAGAAAATCCAATAAAAAAATGTGATCACAAGATATGAACTTGCATAAGAAGAAACCATAATAACTAATAAAAATATGGAGGTACTGGAAATAATCTAAATGCCAGTGAAAAGAAGAGATAAATAAATTTTGATAAAATCATGTAGATACTTGCAGAGTTGTAATAAATGAATAAACTAAAGATATGCCTATCAGCATGAATGTATTTTACAAATAAGGAATCTCACAAATAAGCTCAGTAATTAACACTGGGGATGAATGAAAAGCAAGTTACAGTAAATATATTATGATATTTACTTAGATATAAAAGCAACAAAACTGTACATTGCTGAAGGATCTAAGCAAATGTATAAATGGTGAAAAAAATCTATAGACTTATTAGAAATAAAAAAAAAAATAGTTACATCCAAGAAAAAAGGTCGGGAGTTAAGATCTGAGATGGTACATGGGCACATTATGTATGTTGCTGCTGCTGCTGCTAAGTCGCTTCAGTTGTGTCCGACTCTGTGCGACCCCATAGATGGCAGCCCACCAGGCTCCCCTGTCCCTGGGATTCTCCAGGCAAGGACACTGGAGTGGGTTGCCATTTCCTTCTCCAATGCATGAAAGTGAAAAGTGAAAAGTCTCATGTTAGCAATGCTTTATTTATTAAGCTGGGCAGTTAGTACCTGGATATGTACAAATTCATTTTACTTAAAGTTTGTTGTTCAGTCACTCAGTCATGTCTGACTCTTTGTGACCCCATGGACTGAAGCACACCAGGTTTCCCTGTCCTTCACCCTCTACTGGAGCTTGTTCAAACTCATGTCCATTGAGTTGGTGATGCCATCCAACCATCTCATCCCCTTCTCTGCCTGCCTTCAATCTTTCCCAGCATCACGGTCTTTTCTATGAGTCAGCTCTTTGCATCAGGTGGCCAGATTGGTGGAGCTTCAAGTTCAACATCAGTACTCTCAGTGAATATTTAGGGTTGATTTCCTTTAGGATTGACTGGTTTTATCTCCTTGCTGTCCGAGGGATTCTCAAGAGTCTTCTCCAACAGCACAGTTCGAAAGCATCAATCCTTCGGCATTCAGCCTTCTTTATGGTCCAACGTTCACATCCATATATGACTACTGGAAAAACCATAGCTTTGACTATATAGATCTTTGTCAAGTACTTAAAGTTGCTGGGCCTCTAATTCCCAGGTGATGCAGTGATAAAGAACCCACCTACCAATGCAGGAGAAGCAAGAGACTTGGGTTGGGAAGATCTCCTGGAGCAGGAAATGGCAACCCATTCCAATGTTCTTGTCTGGGAAATCTCATGGACAGAGGAGCCTGGTGGGCTATAGTCCATGGGGTCATAAAGGGTCAGACACAACTGAAGCAACTTAGCATGCATGTTGGATTATAAATACTTTATTTGGTATTAGACACTGTTTGGTATTTGGTTACCAGCATCCATTCTCCTTCCTTATGTCACTCTACCTGTTCAGAAAGATTTCTGTCATCCATTATGTGTAGTTTTGGTGAGAGGGTAATTCCAGATTCTCACAAATCACTGAGTAAGCTGAGAAAGCCAGATCGTTTTACTTTCTACCTTCTGATAATATCAGAACAGGCAGTTAACCTCAACTCAGCCACTCTAACTTTTCTGCAGGGACTTTAACTCTTATAAGAGAGAGGTGAGAATTGGGAACCTTTAGTCCTTTATCCCAGCAGATGTCTCCTGACTTGGTTGCTTTCAACTCCTGAATGGCTATTGCATTTCCCTTTTTGGACATGCAGAATTCCCCTGCTATTACTTTTTCCAAGCAAGGCCCTCCAGGTTTCTGTCAGTGCTGTGACTCCCTAGAGAGTCTTCCAACAAAACCACAGTCAGTTTCTGTTGATTACACCCAGGAGGACTGGTATGTTATACTTTGATTTATTCTTTTTTCCTCATTGGTGTTAAACACAAGGATTCAAGTTCTTTTGTGATTAGTGGAAAGGTCATCATTCAAGAGGAGTTCACGTGAGCCCTCATGAAAATGCCAGGGTTTTCAGTTTTAGAATTGTGTACACAATTTGTAGGCAGTGCATGACCTCAATTCTCTCTTTCTAGCTCGTGTTGATTAAAAATTGTTTTTTTTTTAAAGCAGATTTTCATTGCAAATGAAGACGGAAGCATCGTTAACTATATTTATCACTAACAGTCCTTACTTGCCAGTGATTATCAATTAGTGAAAACAGATTTTAAGGATTAAAACAATAACATACAGTATTTATCCTCCAAACCATACTTCTCATTAAAAAGTCTTTCCAATTGGCCTATAAAGGGCAATGTTGTCTTTTCTCTACATGGAAAGAGAAGGCTTTCAATTTTGCACCATATTTGTGTCTCTCTTCATAATTACCCATGTGTAAAATGCTTCATTTCATGCTTATGTTGTTTTTTTTTTTTTTTTTTGTAGTACTCAACAACTGAAAAAAATTATGCACACTCCTAATCTACAGATCTAATACTTGGTTATCATATTTTACTATTCCACCCCTACAGTGATTACTGGTCTAGACATTTTCCTGTGACTTATTTTTCAAACAACATTTTAAATATGGGCATTAAAAAGCACAATTTTCATCTTATGAGTTAAACTATAGTCACTGCAGTGAAAGCATTCATTATCATTTCAAGAAACAAAAGAGATATGATCACTTTAATAACAAATCCATAAATGATGTCATTATTTGAGGAAGTATACATAACGCAACATTTTAATTGCACTGACTTTGCTCAAACTCAAGCTGTCTAATTTCCTTCAGAGCACTGGTCTTCAAATATGCCAGCATGAATTCACATTTATTTATTTATTCAGTTAATAACCTTTGTGCTCCTAGTGTGTACCAAGCTCTGTGTTAGGTCCTAGGAACTGAGACCAAGATTAAGATCTGTAATCCCTGGGATATACCTTAATTTGGAGTGCAGATGGAAGGAAGACTTCACTTCTAGAGCAGGTGTTTGTATTCCTGGCTGCAGACTGCAGAGGCACAGGTAAACAGTAAACCCTGTCCTCAGCCCTCCTATTTTCAGTGTGTGCCTGGGAGCTGAACTCAGGTGTGTCTTTCCCCCTCCCCACTCCATGTATGTATGCAACACATTTAATGCTGTTAACATTGACCAGAAATTCAAAGTGACACATCCGGAGGTACTGCAATCTGGAACTCTTAACTTTTGTAAACTGGTGAGAATAGTGGAATGCACAAGGTCTCTACTTAACGACTTCTCCATCTTCTCTTATGGACTCCTCTGCTCAGCCATTCAGGAATAGGATATGTATGTATTAGACAACTAGCATCTGGTCTGAATATCTATTAGGACCATATGCTTTCCTCTGCTATGTTATCATCCTAGAATAGATTAAGGGAAATCCAAACCAAATGGGGATTTGGGGAAATTTTCAAGGGTCACTTAATAAAGTAATTTTGGTTTTCCCTTTGCAAAGAACACAACATACTGTAGAGACAACTGAGAGACCTAAGAACATGGCAGAAATAACCTGAATAAATAATCATTGTGATCATAACCATATTCCTCACAATTTTCAAATAGAAAATAGAAACTGTTAATTACCACAGTTACAAATAGATGTATCCTGCTGGGATCTTACTTGAAAGATGAAGTTCTATGAAATAGACTTGTCTTCTAAATGAAAACCAGTAGCTTTGGATCTGGCTATATTTTTTCCCCAAAGTCCTTGCTGTTAATATTCACAGTGGTTTGGGGACTGGCTCTTTTCCTCTCTCATAAAAATTTCTTGATTTATGATTGTGAGATCTTCATGGCCAAATAACAAAGGGCTAAGATTTGATGGCATAAAAGTAAGCACTGACTAACGTGTTCCTCAAGAACATTTGGAAGCAGTAAAGTCCAGTTATTTTGGTTTTGATTTTACAATTAGACTAAAGGTATTTGGCTTTAAGAATGTATTTCTCTTCAAAATTCTATCAATGACATAGACTTTGTCTCTGGTTTTAAACTTGTTGTCTCTATACTTTTATGAAATTAGATCCATTCACAATAATAATAGTGAAAACATTGAACATGAATTATGATGGCTATCTAGAAGCATGACATTAAATTAGTACTTTGTTCTCAACATTCTTACCTAATCAGGGATAATTAGAAATTTTATTGCTGTGAGGATTTAAACTGGATTAGGAATATGTTTTATTAAAAATTATAAATAGAGTCTGAAAAGACTATAGATCTTAGGTAGGGGTAATATCTAAGACAATGGTTTATATTTCATCATTTTTTAAGTTCACATATCCATATTAAAATTTTGACACAGTTCAGACATCAATACATAGGCAAAGTACAAGATTATTTGAGTCCGTCTCTGGCTAAAGTTTACTGGTTAAAATGGGATTGTCTATAGCAACCAAGAGCAACTACTTCTCAGCTACACCATCTGGTTATGAACAATGAGTAGGGAGCTGTTTTGAACTCATTTCATTTTCAGGGGCTTACATTTACTTAATAAAAGATTTTCTGTTGTCCTTGGTAAGAGCCAGGGCTCACCAATCAATAGCCAGTAATTAATTACCTTTAACAAGCTCTCCAACAATCTTATACCGCTATAAATTAAATTCAAGCTGCTGGGAGTATTCTACTCTTTTCTTATTCTCTCTTACTTCTCATGCCTTCTCCTTCTCCTACCTCACCATTTCCATTAAGAAATACTATTATCACAGGTATGCATTTTTTTTGAAGAAAATGGGTTTAGGGATTGTGCGTGTGTGCATGCTAAGTAGCTTCACTAATGTCTTAACTCTTCACAACCCCATGGATTGTAGCCTGCCAGGCTCCTCTGTCCACGTGATTCTTCCAGCAAGAATACTGAAGTGGGTGGCCATGCCCTCCTCCAGGGGATCTTCCTGACCCAGGGATCAAACCCGCGTCTCCTGCATCTCCTGCATTGGCAGACGAGTTATTTACCATTGAGCCACCTGGGAAGCCCTTAAGGATTATTAGACAACAATTTATTTAGAGATTTGTTGTTTGTGTTTAAAGAGGACTTCCCTGTAGTTCAAATGGTAAAGAATCTGCCTGCAATTAAGGAGACCAGGGTTCGATCCCTGGATCGGGAAGATCCCCTGGAGAAGGAAATGGCAACCCACTCCAGTACTCTTGCCTGGAGAATCCCATGGACAGAGGAGCCTGGTAGGCTACAGTCCACAGGGTCGCAAAGAGTCCGGACACGATTGGGCAACTTCACTTTCACTTTCTCAGTCAATGGTAATAGGACAAAGATGAAAAGTAAAGCCTGAATCAATTATGAAGGTATTTTTGGTTAGTATGGATTCAAGTTTTCCCAAAGTTTTATAACTAATAGAAATCATCTCTGATCATTGTTAAAACTAGCTATTTAAAAAGAGAAGTTGATATTTTAAAAATAATAGTGGCAACCCACTACGGGTCTTAAAATCAATCGAATAAGTCATAAATAATTTTAAAAAAAATGAAACACAATACAGTAATACAGAACATTGTAAACCTGAAACTATTAGATTGAATTGCAGTGAGTGAGGGTTATTGGTATTTTCCAAAGGTTTACTTTTAGAATATATGTTGTCCTGACATACACACAAACATATATTTGTACTGGAGGGCAGAAGGACATATATACATCTTATTGTAAGCTACAGTGAAAATGTATAAATACCACTGCATTAAACACTTATTAAGTTTTACCTTTGTTTCTCAAAGTTAAAAGGTTTAAAAGTGTTGGAAAAGCATTCAGTTAGTGGTATTTTGGGTTAAAAACTTTCATTGAATGACAAAATTGTTCCAAGTTTTACAAGAAACTAAACAGCAATCAAGAAGAATATGTTGCAGTCCTAATGGGACAATGAGTGTCATTTATCTAAATATGGAAAATGACAACAGACGTTCTTGTTCATTAATATAATCTACTCTAAGCCAAAAGTTGAATCTGTTTTCTATTTGTCAGCTAAAATCAAACAAGCCATAGTAGATAACATATTCTACACTTGAAAATTAACAGAGCTAAGCTTTTCATCATAGTAAGATAACCTTTCATTTGCAGCATGTTCTGAAATCTACAGGTTTTTGTGTACAATATCAATGAGAGACATATCATTTTAGAAAAAAGATTTAAAAAATCTACAGAATGCTTTGTTGCAAAGTTGATACACATGTTAAATTGTAAACAATTTTAAGTTTTCTTTTCAAATTTTCTGCCAATTTGCATACATATATATGTATATACTGGTTTTAGATCTGCTTGATATCAAAATAACTATATCTTTGAATCTGAATCATGTGCAAAAAAATTCAAAAAATTTTCTTTATTCTATAGCTAAAGATTACAGATATGAAGGGCTGAGTTGTCTTAAAGACTGTAGTCTTAAATTTCATTGAATTTTAGCTTCAATTACATTGGTCATATGATCTAGCGGCTAGCTTGTGATCCTCAAAGTTTTTGTTATATCCCTGTGATATGTAATAAAGAATTCAAATAGAAATTATTAGAACATGTTGCTTCTGTAACTACTTTGAACTATGTTCAACACAGTCTTCCTGGCACCATAGTTGTTTTTAATTTTCTTTTCATTTAAATTGACTATTCTGCAAGGGGATGGAGAGAAAGTGGAGAGAGGAAGGAAAATCTTCTTTTCTCTATAATAAAGTGTTTGTCTGGAACAGGCAAGGCAAGAATTTCAGAAGGGTAGTGAATCATTCTAGAGTCTTCTCTCACTGTTCAAATAGTGTGCTTTTTCTTAAAAAAAATCAATAGTTGAAAGTTTGTTGTTTTGATTCTGATTAACATTACCTAAATAGTAATTTTATAGAAGAAAGAATTTGATTTTGTATCCTTTAAATACCCTTTTAGATACCATAGACTATAAAAACACCAATCTCACATCTTTTACAATTCTTGTACTATCGTGTTTTAATTGTTTAAATAAAGACTCTCCCAGAAATCTTACTGCATGTAAAATATGAGTCAGATTTTACTTTGAGGCAACACTGGAAATGAAATGGAAAACATTCAGGTTATTTTTATAAAATGAAAAATAGTGTACTTTTGCTTAAAATATGTCTTAAAGGAAATATATAGCTTTAGCTTTATTATTAGTTTGACTTAGTTACATGCTGTTCCTGAAATTCATAAAAAGTAAGATTTAGACTAATATATAACTGATCTCTTCAAGAGTATGTAGTTACTACATATAAAAGAGTTTCTTAACCTTGTCTTTGTAGTCTGAAAATAAAATAAGCTGTTAAAAAGTACATTTCAGTTGATTTTTAGAAAGAGACAGCATCTTGTGAGCTCTGCCTTGGATGTAGGTGTCTCAAGAATGGTCAAGAGCCACTTACAAAACAGAAACACACACACACACACACACACATACACACACCTATAGATAAAATTCCCATTGAATTAAAAAAAAAGTAAAATTTGGCATACATTGAGAAAAATGGAGAGAATTATGAGAGTTTTTAGAGGAATTTATATACTTCTGAGGTTTAACCATACATTCTCAAATTTCCATCCTCTAATTTTTATTAAGGGAATCAGTGCACTCTACAGTGAAAAGTGAAGGCTCTTGAGTTACAATGACTAGGGTTCAGTCTTAGTTTTCCCACTTATAAACTGTAGAACCTGAATATTTTCAACTTTTCCTATCTCAGTTTCCTCCTCTGCACTATGAGGATAATGTAAGATCTCCCACATTCTAAGAATTTAATGAGATAGGCTATGTAAAATATTCAGCATAGTGCATGGCTCAGATGAAGTGTTCATAAATGTCAATTAATAATGATATACTCTTTCTAATTAAATAATGATAAATGTTGAGAAATGCATATATATAAAGAGGAAAATTAAAATATGCCCATCACTCATAATTCAAATATTCTGATATAGCAATGCTGCATTACCTTCTAGTATATGAAACTAGAATATACATGTGTGTGTGTCTATTTCCACACTTACTTCCATATACATATCTAGAAATGAATAGCATGTGTTATTTGTATTTGTATTTTTTTATTGTATTATCTTGTTTCAATACAAGATTTAAAGAGAATTCTCCATGCTATCAGGCAATCATAGATGCTTCTTAGATGTCTTAAGACTTGAAAAATCAGGCCAGTTCTGTGGTGCATGTGTGTGTCAGAGGTTCTTAATTGTTGCGTTGTTGAATGGAATCCCGAAGCCCCAGCAACATTCCTACTAACTATATGGAAGAGAATGAATCACATCACATATCCTGAAATTATCTCATCCAAATAAAAACAATTGAGTCTTCTGTGACCACACACACACACACACACACAAATAAAACACACATGCCTAGAAGCCCTAGCCCCTTTCCATGATGCAGAAACACTTGCTATTTTTGACCCACATTCTTACAAACTTCCAATACTGCTCCTCTACTGTTATTTTTCATTTGCCTCCTTCTATAGTTTAAAACTTGGTTTAACCCAGAAGTTCTCTTCCCAACTAATATGATCTATACATATTCAAACTGTCAGAAAATTACTCTAAAACATTGATTTACCCACATTCTTTCTCTCTCCTCCCTCTTCCTTTCTCTCTTTATCCTTTCCTCCTTCTCCTTTGACATTATCCACTCTGCTGTTACCGTTTGACTGTCTTTTTCATCTCTCTGGGCTTCCCTGGTGGCTCAGACAGTAAAGTTTCCTCCTGCAATGCAAGAGACCTGGGTTCAATCCTTGGGTTGGGAAGATCCCCTGGAGAAGGGCATGGCTACCCACTCCAATATTCTTGCCTGGAGAATTCCATGGACAGAGAGGCTTGGTGGGCTACAGTCCATGGGTTCACAAAAAGTTGGACATGACTGAGCGACTTTCACTTTTCTCATCTCTCTATACTTGTATAAAATTTAATTTTCCTACAAAATCCAGGATTATTCCCAGATCTTCTGTGACATCTCCTTTACCTTTCATGATAGTCTCCACTGAACTCTAGTACAAACTATGGGATATACCTTTCACTTAGCATGTAGACAAAATTGCTCATTAATGAGATCGTCACTTAGAATTGGAAAGTGTTTGAGACTCTTCACCTAATCTCCAGGAGTCCATGTGGAAACTGTCTCATTCCTATATCTTCCCCATTGTCCTCAAGTTTTTTCAGTGTTTTTTCTTTATTAAGTCCATTTGTTTAGGTTGTTCTGCCTTACCATTTTCCTCGTTGATGTAAGATGAATGTAATTTCAACTATTGTCATATTGATTGAATTTTACTGACAAAAAATGTAAGAACCAAAGTAATACCCCTGGGACCCAATTCTCCAGTCAAGTTATTATTCATAACTACTTTTTGGTAGAATCTTGCAAAATGTCAAGAGTTCACAAGGTAGATGATCTCCAAGATAAAGATAAAATTTTAGTGACAAATTAATTTCTTATACCTTTCTTACAAGGTTATCCAAATTCTTAGAACAAAGGTTGTAAAAGTCTGAAGTGATATTAAAGAAAAGAAAATTCAATTCAAAAACTCAATTGAATTTCCTATGACTCTGTCAAGTTTAGTCCTGTCTACTTACAAATAATTCCAGGATGCTAAAGGGCCAGAACATTTGGAAAGGGGTGCCTAACATTAGCAATACCACTTAGTGATGCTATTATTTTTTCCTTCCATTTTCTGTCCCCCATACTACCTAATACTGGAGCTAAGAGCAGAAACTAAGACTACTAACACTAAGAGCAGAGACTCCTTCGTGATAGTTGTTTAAAAAGTTCATAATAATATTGATGTAACAGTGTATATCCCAATTTGAAAAGAACATTTTGTCATGGTTTTGAGAACTTATATTTAGTGGAAAAATGAGCATCACAAAGATGTGGGCATACCACAATGCTCCAATGATGATGATCCTGCTTCAATAATTCTATCTAGATATAAAATTATATTTATATGCATTGGGCAGTGTTTCTTAACTTGGGGCAGTTCTGACTCTACAGAAGGTATTTAGCAGTGTCTGGAGATATTTCTATTTACACACCAGAAAGCTGTCATCTAATCAGTAGGGGCCAAGGATACTTTTAAAGATTTTCAGTTTAGGAAGGTAAAAAATTCATGAGATAGATGATGGTGAGAATTGCACAGCAATGTGAATGTACGTAGTGCCACTGAGCTGCACAGTTAAATATGGTTAAAATAGTATGTTTTATATTATGTGACTTTTACCACAATAAAACAAATTAAAAAAAGGATCCTACATGCATAGACAGCCCCATGTCAAAGAATCATCTGGCCTAGATGTAAGTAGTGCTAAGGTTGGGACACTTGGGCTTAGAATTTCTAAAAGGAGTGTAATTTTCTTGGTGGGTCCTTCAGCATCAGAGAATGGACCCCTCTTTCACTTGAGGAACAGAGCTTCCTGAACACCCTTCAGGGTAAGACACTTGAACAAAAATTGCCCCAGGCACTAGATACAAATTGTATTCCTACAGAAGGTTAACAAGCATGCTCATCAACCTGTTGGGTGTACTATAGGAGAGCTGCCACTTTCTCCATAAATATTCATCACTATGGAAACCTTCCCACATCCATGAACTCCTATAACCTTAAATGGCAAGCATATATTTTATAAGAATGGTGAGAAAAAAAGCAAATACATTTCTATACTGGCATCTTACTGAATGTTTTATTAGAGATTCTAGACTAGTTTAAAAAAAAAAGTATTTCATCTGGGCTACTCATTAAAATCTCCTGAGGAAACTTTATAAATTCTGATGCTCAGACTTTATACGATTAAAAGATTATATGAAAAATTGTGGTGCTGGGGTCCAGGCATCACTATATTGTAAAAGCTCCTAGACTGATTCTAAGTCATAATAAAGTCTGGGAACCATTCTAGCTTTTATCAAAAAGGCTTCCCCTTTAAAAGGGTTGACCTGGACTTCCCTGGCAGTCCAGGGGTTAAGACTCTGAGCTTCCAATGCAGGGGGCTTGTCCCTGGTTGGGGAACTAAGGTCCCACATGCCACAAGGCCAAATTAAATAAATACATAAAAGTTTAAAAGGCTGATCTGAAACCCTCCTATATTAATGAGTTAAATGCTCCAAATTCAAGAGGGATGGTTTAGGTATCACTTTGTGAGCATTAAGGTGAATGCTGAGTTTTAGAATGATTACTGAAAGAATTCTTTAAAAGTTGGCAAGCAGTTGGGAGTGAGCAACTATTTTTTCCACCTCTTGTGTATCTTCACATGTTGAAAGAAATGAAAGCAGAATGCAGAAAGCAGAAAGCAGAAAGCTTCCTACTGTACTTCAAGGGCAAAACCAGGTTTTGACTAGAATGGGATTATAAGACACATCATGCCACGGAAAGTAAAATTTGATTTCATCCCTAAAAATTTCCCTGAGCAGGGGAAATGGTGTAAACAAGCCATCTGTGTTGTGATGTGAAACACATTCCCTGGTGGTGGCCCTTGCAGGGTGCCTGTATTATTTGCAAAAAAAGGAGGGGTATTTGCTGTGGGACCAAAGACAGTGGGAATTCTGATCAACTTGTTTTCTAAATTTGCACAAAATTATTCCCGTGAGGAGATGAGATATTCAGAAGTCAGGCAATGGATGAATTAGTATACATCTAAAAATTAAATAAAATCCAGTATTGGCAAAGCATAGCTTTGATGCTGCTCTACATAAACACAAAAATGAACTGTTAAATTTAGAAATGAACAGATTCAAATGCAGTTTGTCCTTTTTCTATCTATAGCAGGAATCCTTCTGATCATGTACTGTACATTTGATGGAAGCATGTGGCTGTGGCAAATGTCCCCCAGGAACGGATCCAAAACAAGTTCAATTTGCTTGAAGCTCTTTAAAGTGTTCCAGGGGTGCAAAGTGGACTGAACACCCCAAATTTTTATAGTACCTTTGAAAATATTGAAATAGACAAAAGAAGATAGCGGAGATGTGAAACTTGAAAAAGCACAAGTTTGTTTTATCAGAAACATTTTGTTTTCAATGAAAGATGCATTTTAATAAAATTTTAAAAAATCATCTGCTCCATCTTCTGGACCTGCTATCATTCCCTCCTTTTTTTTTTTTTTTTTAAAGTCTCTAAGGTGTGGGCTGTCCCTGTATCTTGAATTTAGACAGGCCTGGGTATAAATTCCAGGTCTAGCTCCTATTACCCTGGATCTCAGGAAGCTGATTGGCATCATCAATCCAGAGTTTGCTTTCCAATAAAATGGAAATAATGGCATTTCCCTCGATAGTTAGTTATAAGGATTACTTTAGTGGCAATGAAATCATGTCAGACTTGTAAAATAGACTATTCTCAGCAATAAAGAAGGTACATGGATGAATCTCAGTAGTATTATGCTAAGTCAGACTCAAGAAGCTGTATACTATTTGTTTATATTACACTCTAGAAAAGGCAAAGCTGTAGGGACTGAAAACGAACCAGTGGGTGCCAGAGGTTCAGGGTAGGGTGAGGACTTACTGTAAAGAGACAGGAAATTTTGAGGGTGATAAAAATATCCTATAATCTTGATTGTGGTGTTGGTTATACCACTGTTCGAATGACCTGCGCCATGTAAACCATGTCAGTAAAAACCCACCCCCCTAACACCAAAGATAATGTGTTATAAGGTTAAATGCAAAAATAAAGATTAAAAAACTTGGAAGTGCCTATCATGTTGGTCTATAAACATACTTTTGTCACCTCGACTCTGTTTCAAAGCCAAATAATTTAAATACAAAATCTACCTTTGAATTCAATTCTTTACTACTTTATCCTTTACTTGTAAATTTTTGCTCTCTCACAAAATACCAGTGACTAATCTATTGTCAAATCCACTGTTTTCTTCAAGCTCTTTAATGTATTTAAAGTTTCTTACAGTAGTATGCGGGCTTCCCAGGTGACTGAGTGGTAAAGAATCTCCCTCCCAGTGCAGAAGACTCAGGAGATTTGGGTTTGATTCCTGGGTCAGGAAGATCCCCTGAATAGGAAGTGGCTACCTGCTACAGTTCTCTATGGAAAATTCCATAGACAGAGGCACCTGATGGGCTACAGTCCATATGAGGCAAAATTTGGACACAACTGAGCAAATGAGCATGCGTGCACAACCTTGTACAGGGGAAGTATAATAGTCAGTGAGGTTTATTGAGGTGCAATTATTTCTAAATAAAATTTCTTATAATACTTCTTTCCTGCTACTGTTCGCTTTCTATATCCTTCACAGGCTCTTTCCTTTTCTGTCCATAAGCATATTAATTCGTCAAAGTTTCTACCAGTTCATTTTTTAATCATTTTTGCATTCATACCTCCTTTTGTACAATTTCAACCCTGAATGACTTTCAAAAAATAGGTACCTAGAGGTTCCTATTGTCCCAGTTTCCAAAAACAGATCCAATTTTATTTACCTGTTGAGTGGCTCTGATTCTAATAATTATAGCTTTCCAATTAAAAGTGTTCCAGGATTATTTGCTAATTACTTTCTTACTGATTTTATGTGTCACCATTATAATTTATATGGTATCTCGTTATACTGTGAGTGTGTGTAAACATCGTTTTTCTAGAGTTTCCATTCTGTACCAGTGATGTGTCATGTCCTGAGCAAATACCTTTGTATGTCTCACTATGGTAATGTTATATTTTTATTTCTGATAATGCAAGTTTCCTTCACTACTTGCTTTTTCATTTCTTCTTCTTGGCTGATTTCATCAGTGTATTATTCCAGATGAAAATTAGAATTATTTTATGAGGTTTCTCATGAAGGGATTATGATTGTATTACTTGTATAAATTATATGAAGGCAAATAACATCTTGACAATATCAATCTTTCCTTCCAGTAACATATTTATTTCTACATTTATTTGTCTTCTTTATGTTCTTCAGTAAAGTTGTATGGCATCCAGTCCCATCACTTCTTGGCAAATAGATGGGTAAACAGTGAAAACAGTGGCTGACTTTATTTTGGGGGGCTCCAAAATCACTGCAGATGATGATTGAAGCCATGAATTTAAAATATGTTTACTCCTTGGAAGGAAAATTATGATCAACCTAGACAGCATATTAAAAAGCAGAGACATTACTTTGCCAACAAAGGTCCGTCTAGTCAAGGCTATAGTTTTTCCAGTGGTCATGTATCGATGTGAGAGTTGGACTATGAAGAAAGCTGAGCGCCGAAGAATTGATGCTTTTGAACTGTGGTGTTGGAGAAGACTCTTGAGAGTCCCTTGGACTGCAAGGAGATCCAACCAGTCCATCCTAAAGGAGATCAGTCCTGGGTGTTCATTGGAAGGACTGATGTTGAAGCTGAAACTCCAATACTTTGGCCACCTGATGCAAAGAGCTGACTCATATGAAAAGACCCTGATGCTGGGAAAGATTGAGGGCAGGAGGAGAAGGGGATGACAGAGGATGAGATGGTTGCCTGGCATAACCGACTCAGTGGACATAAGTTTGGGTGGACTCCGGGAGTTGGTGATGGACAGAAGGGCCTGGTGTGCTGCGGCTCATGGAGTCACAAAGAGTTGGACACAACTGAGTGACTGAATTGAACTGAAAGTTGTATACCTTTCTTCATGTGGGTTCTGTTTATCATTTGGCTAAATATTTTATGTATTTTTCTGCTATTATGATTAGAATAACTCCTAAGTACTTTTTGACCTGATTTTTGCTGCTTAAAGAAGAGCAATTTCCCTGTTGTTTCAGTAATATTTTAGTTTATCCTCTTAGTTTTTCTAATTATACAATCATTTCATTTTAAACATTAATAATTTTTTCCATTTCCAAGAAATTTGCCCCATTCATTTCTCCTATCTTATTGATTTGATCAGAACTTCCAAAATTATGTTAAATAGCTGTGGTGCTAGAAATCAACTTTATCTTTAGACCAGTTTTTTGATGATAATGCTTTGTGCTTCCCCATTAGCCAAACAAGTATTAATTTAAGATTTTAAAAGCTCTTGCTGAAGAATTATGTATCTAGTGCATTTGATTTTTTTTTCATAATAAAGTATTTGTTTTTTTCTGAATGCTTTTATATGAAACTTTTGAGATACATATCACATTTCCCCCCTTTCATATGATGAAATAAAGATTTATGATGTACATGAGGTAGGAGGGAGGGGAAAATACATGGTCTCACTGATACATTATTTATTAAGTTCCTTGAGCTCCTAAGATTACATAAGGGCACAGTGTCATCAGTATCCAAAAATATTCACTGATAATTGAACATTTTTAAATTTAGTCCTTTTCTTTGAACTTATCTCATTGTAATAATATTAATTTTATGTGTTATATTGATTTTAGACATTATTACACAATTCAATGAATTGTAGAACAAAATAGTGAATATTAGAAAATATATATCATTTAATGAAATTGAAAAAAAAGTTGAGCAACTCCTAAAGTCATGCTGAAATCCAGTGACACACGAGGTTCTGAGAAATTTAAGCCATACAGTCTGTAAAGAAGAAAACATCAAAAAGGTTAATGACATTAATGCTTTTGAGAGAAAATGCTTTGACTCTAAGGGAATAAAAAATTCCTTGGAAACTAATCGTAGTTCTCCAGAAATTTTGCCAGAAGGACTTTTCTAGGATAATTAGGAAAATGTTTCCATATAATTTTAT
The DNA here is from genome assembly GCF_032452875.1 of Bos javanicus. Lineage (NCBI taxonomy): Eukaryota > Metazoa > Chordata > Mammalia > Artiodactyla > Bovidae > Bos > Bos javanicus. The sequence continues at coordinate 87,260,965 of NC_083869.1, forward strand.
TGGAGAAATACTTTAAAATTCTTTACATTTATTTTTATTTTAGACTGGAAATTAGTTCATATTTTAATCCCAAGCTATATTTTGTTAGATAAAAATGAACACATTTCATAAATGTATTTCTGTTTTAGATAAAGTCCCAATACTTAAAAAACATTTTTTTTGAAACTACCTATTCAGAAAACGAAGATCATGGCATCTGGTCCCATCACTTCATGGCAAATAGATGGGGAAACAGTGTCAGACTTTATTTTTCTGGGCTCCAAAATCACTGCAGATGGTGACTGCAGCCATGAAATTAAAAGATGCTTACTCCTTGGAAGAAAAGTTATGACCAACCTAGATAGCATATTGAAAAGCAGAGACATTACTTTGCCAACAAAGGTCTGTCTAGTGAAGGCTATGGTTTTTCCAGTGGTCATGAATGGATGTGAGAGTTGGACTGTGAAGAAGGCTGAGTGCCGAAGAATTAATGCTTTTGAACTGTGGTGTTGGAGAAGACTCTTGAGAGTCCCTTGGACTGCAAGGAGATCCAACCTGTCCATTCTGAAGGAGATTAGTCCTGGGATTTCTTTGGAAGGAATGATGCTAAAGCTGAAACTCCAGTACTTTGGCCACCTCATGTGAAGAGTTGACTCATTGGAAAAGACTCTGATGCTGGGAGGGATTGGGGGCAGGAGGAGAAGGGGACGACAGAGGATGAGATGGCTGGATGGCGTCACTGACTCGATGGAGGTGAGTCTGAGTGAACTCCGGGAGTTGGTGATGGACAGGGAGGCCTGGCGTGCTGCGTTTCATGGGGTTGCAAAGAGTCGGATACGACTGAGCGACTGAACTGAACTGAACTGAACTATGAATATACAGTTTATTTTAACTGAATTAACTTAAAGATAAGTTCCTATTATTCTAAGATAATGAAGACCTCCATGGACACTAATTAATTTCTAATATTAAAACATTTTTATGTCATGGGAATAAAATTTACTTGCTCTTGGAATATCATTTTCTTAACAGTCCTTGGGATACTAGTCATTAGAATTTTATTCTTAGGTTATTTTAGTTGTTATGGCATGTATTACTTTTGGAATTGGAAAAAATTAAGAAAATATTTTGAAAGATTTGCTAATATAGCATATACTAGAATAGTAGTGTATGTTATAGTATATATTATATATTTTAGTACAGAATGTCTAAAGAATAGGTTTCTTTACTTACAAATGAAACTGGTCTGTGGTGTGTGTGTGTGTGTGTGTGTGGTATCCTTGTCAGGTTTTTGATACATGACTGCACTGACTTTGTCAATTAAGATGCTTACAAATTTTGCAATATTTAAACAGTATAGAAAAAATTTCTTATGTAAAAATTACTAGACTTGTTAACATTGTATTTAATAAGAATTTTTTTATAATTATATATTTTCTATAATTATTATGTTATTTCAAAATCTGCTGTCTTTAAATAAGTTTTGGAAATTTCTATTAATCAAATGTCAGGCTCTATGGCTGTGTGCCTTTTCCCAGTTGTGTCTGACTCTTTGCAACCCCGTGAACTGTAGCCTGCCAGGCTCCTTTTTCATGGGATTTTCCAGGTAAGAATACTGGAGTGGATTGCCATTTCTTCCCCCAGGATATCTTCCTGACCCAGGGACTGAACCTGTGTCCCTTGTATCTCTTGCATCGGTAAGCAGATTCTTTACCTCTGGGGGCTTCCCAGGTGGCTCAGTCCCTGGGTCAAGAAGATACCCTGGAGGAGGAAATGGTAACCCACTCCAGTATTCTTGCCTGGAGAATCCCATGGACAGAGGAAAATGGCGGGCTACAGTCCATGACGTCCCAAAGTATCAGACACCATAGCATGCATCCAGTAACAGTAACTCACGTGGGAAGCCCAAGGTCTATGGTTACATGGCCATAATACATTTATAAAAATACATATCAATGGTAAACCCTCTTGCAGCAAATTTTGTACTTTCCCTAATATTTTAATGGTTAACATTTTGTTTCTTTATGCTCATGTACACATTGAATGAATTAAGTGTACAAGTTGTATTTTCTGATTTACTCAAAAATATTACATAACAACATTTGCATTTAGAATTTTGTTAGGTTTACAATTATTTACAATTATTTTTATTTATGTCTCTGTTTAACTGGCTTCAGTGTCTATGGAATCTTTCAAGAATACTATATTCTCAAACTTTTTGTTTTCTTTACCTCAAAGTCTGTTGAATAGATCTTCAATTTTATTTTTTAAGCCTGAACATTATTTAAGATTATCTTTATTTTGTTTCCACAGATTAAATATAAACTTTTAATTCCAAATAAATGCAAATGCAAAGACAGCTGACAGAATTGGGGAGGATTTTTTAAGTAAACATTTTAGAAATACTTCACTATCAAGTAAAAATAGACAACATAGAAAGTACAAGAAAATTGGAGATTCAAAGGACATAAACAGAAAACAAACAAAAAAGGAGACAAGTATTTAAGAGGGAAAATAGGAGAGAGGCAAGGTAAGAATAATTCAGCACATCTATGAAAGTAGCCCAAAAGAAGAAAAGCAAAGCAATAGAAAAGAACAAATACTAAAGACTATCATTCAAGAAAATTTCCTGAGAGAAAACAATCCTACTTATCGAAAGGACAGCCTGAAAAGTTTACCCAATATTGTTAGCACCAAGGAATATTCCAATATATCTATTGTATTTTAATAACAAAGAGAGTTGTTGTTGCTGTTCAGTCACTAAGTTGTGTTCATCTCTTTGCAACTCCATAACAAAGGGTGAGGGACCTATGAATATTCAGATAAAAAGACAAAGGAAAGAAAGTTAGATTGATCTGAATCTGTGTTAAAATATTTTACGCTAAGAAAAATGCAAGCCAAAGTTTTTACACAGAGCCAAACTGACCTTCAGTAATAAAAGTCACAAGAGTTATGAACCCATAAGAATTTAGAGGATATTGTTCCCAGTGGCTCTCCCTGAAAACTATACAAACAAAAACTTCACATGTATTAAGAAACAATTAGAAAAGTTTCTGCATGAGAGTTACTGTGTGTGCGCGTGGGCTCAGTCTTATCTGACTTGCCACCCTGTGGACTACAGCCAGACAGGCTCCTCTGTCCATGGAATTTTCCAGGCAAGAATTCTGAAGTTGGTTGCCATTTCCTCCTCCAGGGGATCTTCCTGACCCAGGGATCGAACATCTATCTCCTGTGTCTCCTCCATTGACAAGTGGATGTTTTACCATTGAGCCACCTGGAAATTCCCGCATAGGCCAGTACCAGAGTAACTGGTTGGATATTAAAGCAGAGAGAATCAAGGGATCCTTAACTAGAACTTTCTCAGCACAAACAGTAGCTGAGAAAAGGTGTTGGGTATTTTGAAGGAAACAAAAGAGCAAATCAATTTGGAAGACTATTTCTATAGTCAGATAATTGGAACAAGTCCTCCTGACATTTGCTACCTACAGAACCCTGAAGACAAATACTAAGAAAAGATGGAGCCTCCCCCCTCTGTCTCCACCAAAAGCAACCACCTCTCCAGATTCCTAGGCAGATGAACAGACAAGTTGAACGATCCTTGTTGAACTTCAAAGATGTTAAGAGTTGCTGAAGCTGCTCTGATTGGGGATGGTTTGTTCAAGCTTTATATATCTTCAATTGGATGTTGTGAGTAACAAAGTATTTTTTAAAAACAATAAATACAAAATATTGACAAATGCATACAATTACCTTTAGTCACTTTTTCCCCCCTCAAACTCTATTTTCTTTTGTTTAGTGTTAGAGAAAAGTCCAAAAATAACCTGATTTTATTGTTTTGTTTTGCTTTGCTTTTTTCATCTTTCTGGATGAGTGTATCCTAAACTTCGGTTTAAAAAAACAACAATAATAACAATAACACAATACTATCCTGATCTGTCTTGCAGTATAAGTAATCTGTCTTTTGAGAAAGTATTTCCAAAGGAATGGAGAGGGCAGGATACTTTTTGTCTAGTGAAACACGTAGTCCTGTTTCCATTTGTTCTTTGCTCTGAAAATTGGTTTGTGTGCATCACAATTTCTGTCATCCCTTTTCATCACTCAATCCTTTCCTGGGTGTTCCCTCTGAGTCTACAACCAGGGCTGCTGAGAGTTCTGACTGGGAAAGAGAGAAAGGGCTTCCTCCGACCTATAGTGTGAACTGGCTATAAATTCCCAGACATCAAGCCTCTCACAATCCTGTTTTCTGGTTGCTCCTCTCTCTTATATTCCCCTTGATGAACATTCCCAGTCATGACCTGGCCTCCCAGTTCTCACAAAATATAATCTAATTTCTGACTTACATACAACACCCTGACTTGCGTCTGCTCTCATCTCTGCCTCTTCCCATCTTTACAGCCGAAGGGTTTTCCATCCTCCCAGGTGAAGATGCGCCTTTCATCCCTTCTCAGTCTGTACATTCTTCCTACCTGATCTCAGACAGCACAGTGCCCTCACTGACAGTCTGTATGTCAGCAACTATGAATTTAGAGCCCTTGCCCGGTCATCTCTCCAGACTTCAGATTCCTATCTCCAACTACCTTTTAGACATTTCCACTCAAATATGTCACAGAAAATTCCAATTCAATATATCATAAATTTAACTGGGCATCCCCTCAGCACTCATCTGGTCTATATTTGTTCTCTCTTATGGCAGACGGAATCTCCATCACTAAGTAACCCAAGTCAGAGAAGCCTAGGTTGTCCTAGATTTGTTTGTCTTTCTCATCATGCATATCAGAAAACTGCCAAATATTTTTGCTTGCACTTTGTAATCTTCGGTAAATTCTATGCATTTCTTTCCATGTCAGTATTCTTTAGACTTCATTTCAGGCCATGATCATTCCTGATGATGACAATCTCCTCTTATTCGCATTGTTTCCACTTACCTACCTCTAGATAATTCTCTACACTGCCTCAAAACAGTGGTTTCAAGCCCCCAAATGATCATGCTGCTCTCTAAAACAAGTATTTAAGGCTTTATATTGAGCTCAAGATAAAGTTTGTGCTCTTTAATGTGTCTTGAGGCTTCTCATGTTCTCTCACATTTACCTTGACTCCTCTACCCCTGACTTGTCCAGTCATTTCACCAACCCCATCTCTGTCTACTCACGCTCCATTCCTGGTTTCCCTTGTTTTCCTCCATCCAATCATTATCTTCTTATACATCAATCCTCTTTGGCCATTTACCAAGTTCAGTTCAGTTCAGTTCAGTTCACCAAGTTAACCCCTACTTATTCATTAGGTTTTAATTTAGATGCTATTTTATCTAAGACCTCATCACTGACCAAGTCTTCAAACTTCCCCAGTTTGGATTGTGTTCTTTTTGTATGTTTCAGTAGCAGTTTACACAATTTTGTAAAACTTACTGCATGCTCATGCATGCTCAGTTTTGTCCAAGTCTTTGCAACCCCAAGAACTATAGCCTGCCAGGCACCTCTGTCCATGGGATGTCGCAGGCAAGAAAACTGGAGTGGGTTGCCATTTCCACCTCCAAGGGATCTTCCCAACCCAGGGATTGAACCTGGGTCTCCTGCATTGCAGGCAGATTCTTTACCACTTGAGTCATCAGGGAAACCCCCAAACTTACTTCATGATATTATAAATGCCTGTTTATTTGATGATATCTCCATCTAGACTGAAGTTTTATGAGGGTAAGAATTATGTATATCTTTTTTTTATTAACTCTACCAGAGACAAACAATGCCTGGATATATTAGGCACATAATAAATCTTTGTTGAATGAATTAACCTGACTATATACTATTTTCCTATTTTCCAAACATCTCCTCATACTCAAAGTCTTCAGAATTATGTTTTCTTTATCCTGTTCACAGCCTTTTTTTCCCATACAATACAGTCTTTCCTCTGTATGAATATGCAAATGAGGTGTGTCTTGGCCAGATGCATCTTGATATTGAATCCATAGCTATCTCTTGTACAGCTCACTGTCCACTTGGATGACCAGCTGGAAAGAAGGCTGCTGTACTCTGATACTAGTACAAATTTGGGTATCTATTGGGAATTCTTTCACGATTCTGATAAGTGAGGCGGGATGTTCTTCTCCTCTCCTGCCCTGGTTCTCCAAGACCTTGAACCAGTAGAGTACATCAAAAGTCACAGTTCTAAAAATATGGGATAGATGAGATCCCTCCTCTGATTACTGAACCTTCCCTTGGTGGCTCAGCTGGTAAAGAATCTCCCTGCAATGCAAGAGACTTGGGTTTGATCCCTGGGTCAGGAAGATCCCTTGGAGAAGGGAATGAGTATCCACTTCAATATTCTTGCCTGGAGAATTCCATAGACAGAGGAGCCTGATGGCTGACAGTCCATGGGGTAACAAAGATTCAGACAAGATTGAGTGACCAACACTTTCATTTTGGGGGGCTTCTCTGGTGGCTTAGACTGTAAAGTATCTCCCTACAATGCAGGAAACCAAGGTTTAATCCTTGGGTCAGAAAAATCCCTTGGAGAATGAAATGGCAATCCTCTCCAGTATTCTTGTCTAGGAGCTTACAGGGACAGAGGAATTTGACAGGCTACAGACCTTGTGTTTGCAAAGAGTTGGACATTACTGAGCAACTAACACACACACACACTTGTGACTACTACTGACAGAATGGCATTATTTTGTCCCCACCCTTACTTCCCATCACATTGTTTCCTAGAAGTTCTTGACTCTTGAATGATGTAGGAAAAAATAGTTAAAATTGTAAGGAGGATACGTGGGACTGAAAATCTCAATTTTCACATGTGACAGCAAAACATCAATGGAATTTAGAAGAATTCTAATAAGACCACAGTTCTCTGAATCCAATCAGACTAAACTGTTGATGGTGTTCATTGGGGTTCAGAGGTTCTCTGACCTTTTTCCAGGTAAACTTTTTAAAGACGCAAAGCTGAATATGTTATAAAACTAAATATATATCATTTCTCCCCCTCAATCCACTGCTTTAATGTCATATTTAGTTGAAGTGTATGCCTGATTCTGGGCTTCTGGTGGCTCAGTGGTAAAGACTCCATCTACAATGTGGGAGATGTGGGTTGATCCCTGGGTCAGGAAGATCCCCTGGAGAAAGAAATGGCAACCTACTCAAGCATTCTTGCCTGTAGAATCCTGTGGACAGAGAAACCTGGTGGGCCATGGGGGTCACAAAGAGTCGAACATGACTGAAGCAACTTAGTATGCAAAGCAGGGATACCCTGGCTTTCATATTCCAGTCTTCAGCATCAGCTCTTTGCAGGGCATTCCTGATCTGAGAAAGCAGGGCTTCTTTACACAGATGCACTGCTTGCAGAAAGCTAAGGATTCTTTCTTTCCTGAGTTCCCAATTTACCTATAGACATAGTCAGTTCAGTTCAGTCACTCAGTCGTGTTCGACTCTGCAACCCCATGAATCATAGCACGCCAGGCCTCACTGTTCATCACCAACTCCAGGAGTCCACCCAAACCCATGTCCATTGAGTCAGTGATGCCATCCAACCATCTCATCCTCTGTCAGCCCCTTCTCCTCCTGCCCTCAATCTTTTCCAGCATCAGGGTCTTTTCATATGAGTCAGCTCTTTGCATCAGGTGGCCAAAGTATTGGAGTTTCAGGTTTAACATCAGTCCTTCCCATGAACACCCAGGACTGATCTCCTTTAGGATGGACTGGTTGGATCTCCTTGCAGTCCAAAGGACTCTCAAGAGTCTTCTCCAACACCACAGTTCAAAATTATCAATATTCTGCACTCAGCTTTCTTCATAGTCCAACTCTGACATCCATACATGACCAATGGAAAAACCTTAGCCTTGACTAGATGGACCTTTGTTGGCAAAGTAATGTCTCTGCTTTTTAATATGCTGTCTAGGTTGGTCATAACTTTCCTTCCAAGGAATAAGCGTCTTTTAATTTCATGGCTGCAGTCACCATCTGCAGTGATTTTGGAGCCCCCAAAAATGAAGTCAGCCACTGTTTCCACTGTTTCCTCATCTATTTGCCATGAAAGGATGGGACCAGATGACTTGATCTTAGTTTTCTGAATGTTGAACTTTAAGCCAACTTTTTCACTCTCCTCTTTCACTTCCATTAAGAGGCTCTTTAGTTCTTCTTCCCTTTCTGGCATAAGGGTGGTGTCCTCTGTGTATCTGAGCTTAATGATATTTCTCCCGGCAATCTTGATTTCAGCTTGTGCTTCCTCCAGCCCAGCGTTTCTCATGATGTACTCTGCAAACAAGAAGGGTGACAATATACAGCCTTGACGTACTCCTTTTCCTATTTGGAACCAGTCTGTTGTTCCATGTCCAGTTCTAACTGTTGCTTCCTGACTTGCATACAGGTTTCTCAAGAGGCAGGTCAGGTGGTCTGGTATTCCCATCTCTTTCAGAATTTTCCAGTTTATTGTGATCCACACAGTCAAAGGCTTTGGCATAGTCAATAAAGCAGACATAGACATAGTAATACCAATCAATTGAATCTTCCAAGAATGAGACAATTACCTGGAAAACTGAGATATTATTTTCATTTTCTTTTTGGTTGCTCTGGGTCTTTGTTGCTGCCCGGGGACTTTCTCTAGTTATAGAAATTGGAGGCTACTCTCTAGTTGTGGTATGCAGGCTTCTCATTGTGGCTTGTCTTGTTGCAGAGCACAGTCTCCAGAGTGTGTGGGCTCAGTAGTTGTGGCTCATTGGTTCTAGAATGAGGGCTCAGGAGTTGTGGTGCAGGGCCTGGCTTAGCCTAGCTGCTTCATGGCATGTGGCATCATTCCAGACCAAGGATCAAGCCCATGTCTCCTGCATTGGCAGGTGGATTCCTATCCACTGGACCACCAGGGCTTTCCAGAGATACTATTTTCTTACGTGTGCATGCTCAGTGGCTCAGTTGTGTCTGACTCTTTGGAACTCTATGGACTGTAGCCTGCCAGGATCCTATGTCCTTGGAAATTCCCACTCAAGAATGCTGGAATGGGTTCCTATTTCAGGAGAACCCTGAAATATTTCCTATTCCAGGAGATTTTCCCAACCCAGGGATCAAACCCACGTCTCCTGTGTCTTCTGAATTGGCAGTTTTGATTTTCTTGCCTATCATGTTTGTCTCATCCCCATCTTCCATAGACTGACTGAATGTTTAAACACAATGAAGATATTTCACACATAAATACTTGTACTTGCTTTCCAATAAAAAATTAAGGCATCTGATTAATTTCCATTGGGTTTTATTTCATTTATGTACCTCATCTTCCAAAACAGGTGGCCTAACATTATTAGCAAACCAAACTTGGGCCTGCTCACTGGACCAAGCCAGAACAGGCAGCTCATGCTCAAAAGACTCGAAGTCCCCAGTGGCTTTCAGGGAAAGGTTTTAAAGACAGTGGAGGGTCACAATGTGTATGATCAGCTCATGAACAATTCTCTGATTGGTTGATGGTGAAGTAACAGGGTGATGTTCTGTGAATTTGAATCATCAAAATTGGTTCCAACCTGTCTAGAGTCTACCTATGGGTGGTCAGCATGCAGTTAACTTCTACCTGGTGGAGGTTTTAGTATCTGCAAAACAACTCATGGACAGGGCTCAAGATATCCCTTGAGGAGGAACTAAAGTTCCCTGACTTTGTTTTATAGCTAAACTAGTATTGTTTTGGCTTGCTTGTTTTCCTTTGTTTCTGCATTTCCTTACTTCTCTGATTAAGTTTGGTCTTTGAAATTTGGAGAAGGCCTAGAAGGCTAAAATTTTCTATAAACAAGAAAGAAGGGTCATGGTAGGGAGGATAGGGGGTGTCTGTCCCTGGGAAAGCCCCACAGAACCTTGCTCAGTTTCACTTATAGAATAGTAAAATGGCCATTTAAGACTCTGGTAATGTGTCAGATGGACAATCACTCTGTCAAATAGAAATGCTGTCCTACAAGGATCTATGAATCTTTTGAACTAATGTATATTTTAAACCAATATACGTTGTTGTTTCTTCTCAAATTCCAAAGGAATGGCACTGAGGTGGCACCTTTCATAAATAAAATTACCCACTGATAAAATGTTTGCACCTCTGTTCTATAATTCTTCACTCTGCTTTTTAGAGATTTTACCATCTAAAGAACTAATGCTTCCATCAAGAGAAATGGTTTTTATTGAGTGGATACTTCTACCTAGCCTTTTTGGAATCTCCATGTCAGGAAAAATTGGAAGGGTAGAGATGCTAAAAACAAACAAACAAATACTCTCAACAATAACAAACCAAGTAATCCCTGTGATACTTCTTTGTACAACTAGGTCCAGTGTTTAAATTCAGCGGAATGCCATGTTATTAACAATGTCAAGATACAGATTTCTCAAAAATAAAGGTTTATATTATGTCATTGAATAAAGAACTTCAACTTGCTGAAGCACAGGTTGAAGGTAAAATGAAAAGGAGAAAAGTTATATCGTTGTGACTAGCTATCAAAACAACTGCTGTAGCATTTTTTTTGCTCTTCCCTTCTTGCTGTGTCATGAAAGTGAAAGTGAAAGTCGCTCAGTCGTGTCCGACTCTATGACTCCATGGACTGTAGTCCATGGATTTCTCTAAGTTAGAATACTGGAATGGGTAGCCTTTCCCTTCTCCAGGGGATCTCCCCAACCCAGGGATCGAACCCAGGTCTCCTGAATTGAAGACAGATTCTTTACCAACTGAGCTATCAGGGAAGCCCCTTGCTGTGTCATGTATATATTTTAACTATTTTTCCTTTCCATTCATCTTCCTAACTCCCATTATTGAATGTCAAGGTTGTGGTGACAGAAAACTAAAAGTTAATGCATAGATACCAGACTATCCATTCAGGATTTTGACAAAACTAGAGAATGGATATCATTCCAAAGTCCTGTGCTTGAGGAACCATCTGATAAAATTTGAAGAGGAAGTGTGTGTGTGTTTATGAGGGGGAGGAGTATATGGATTCTATGAAGGAGTAGTTGCATTATATGTTTTGGAGCTACAAGTTTAAGAAAGTGATAAATATTGGAGAACTAAAGGGCTGGAGCTTAGTGGAGTTTGTTCAGCTTTGGCTACCCAGAAATGAAATACATTTTCCTTTTGAGGAAATTCCAAAATCAGCGGGAGGGAAAGCTCCACATTTCTTTTTGGAAACTAAAGTCAGCTGTTTCTACTTTTTCTGAGTCAGGGCATGGATTTGACCTAAACTTATCCAATCTGGGGTCTACATTCACGGAATTTAAGGGATCGGTAGCATGACAGAGGAGTCTACCTGTAGTGTCAGTGACGTCACCAGTGAGTGCTTCAGTGGTTCCAATTCCTATTACATCATCCCAACTATACAGTCTCAATGGTTAGATGAACTATGTTCTTGCTGCCTAGTTTCCCTGGCTCTCCGTGTTTCTTCGCCCTGTTCCCCAATAATCTTACTGACTCAGGAAGCTCCCTGATGTTCTTCCAGGAATTATTTTTTCTGCATAAGTAAAAACTACTTATGCATAACTCCAAGAGTTATGGAGTAGGAAATGGCAACCTACTCCAGTATTCTTAACTGGAGAACCCCATGGACAGAGGGGCCTGGCAGGCTATGGTCCATGGAGTCACAAGAGTCGGACACAAGTGAAGTGACTTAGTGTAGCCACAAACCAAAGTTAATATCTGCTGTTTGCAGCTGAGAATGCTGTTACTAGCACTAAATCCAGGGCCTAAAGAACAGTAGAAAAGGGTAAATGTTTGACCAATTTAGCCAACAAGAGCAAATGACCATGAATGTAGGTTCTCGGTTTGTAGCCAGAGTGCCTGATGTGACAATGCCTGTGACATCGGGGCTTCCCCAATCATTTATATTATTGAAAAAGGAATGTTTCAGTTTTCTCATCATGAGTTCTTTCCAAAGCCTTGCTTTCCTTAGCTCGTCTTTGTAAAAATGAACATGAGTTTTACCTTTGTGAAGAAGTCCTACATATAAACCTGAATTGCATAAGAAGACACACTTTGATAATAGAATTTATGAGTTAGTTATAACCATGACTTTCCAAAAGAACAGGTTTGATTTATTGATTCTGTAAAAGCAAAAACTGGCGAATAACTATACAACCAAACATCATCTTTCATAAATATAAGACCCTAAACAAAGCAGGGGGGTAATGTTTTGTAGATAATGGGAATTTTCACCTAGAGCAAAGCATAACCTGTTGTGAAAATAGTCAACAAACTTCCAAAAGAGAGGAACTGAGGGACAATTTCCTATTCATAGTTTTATTCACTCTAGAGATAGTTGTGAAAATCTGCAAGCTGAATTTTTATAGATAATACAAAAACTCTTCATGCAATTTTAATCGTTATAATTAGCCACTCTGAAAACTTTCTTTCATCTCTCAATTCGTGAAAGGGACAGATTTTCAAACTAATAAAAAAATACGTCTTTAATCTCTTACCCTATAATACTCAACTGAACATTTTTTTCTAATTTCTAGTGAAATTTTATTTTATTACCTTTTTTACAAATGTACACCTCATCATCATATTTATATATTCAGTGGAAGGCTAAAAGATTGATATTTTGTAAGCAAAAATCATCCTGAATATTTTATAATTTTATCTCTATCTTAATAATTTATAATGCAGCATGCAGAATAAGATGGGTATGAATGAAGTTTGACTAAATATTCACAGTTTGGGAATATCTGGGTTCATTTGCTAACACTTTTCAAAAAAAATTAAGCACAGAAAAATATTCATTACAGTAAATGATTTCAGTACTCAGAGGCCCCCACAAAAGCCTGCATTGTGGTAAATAACCTTGAGGGCTTCTTTATCCACAGTATTAATATATTTTAAGTGTCTGTGCACACCAGGTGAGGAAACAGGCACAATAGGAGCTTGATGGTATGTTATCCATTTTTACAAATGATTTTTTCTATCATTTATAACAGTGAGTAATCCTGGAAGTGGTCAAACAAGTGGCTTAACCCTCTCCTATCAGGAAGCTTCCATTAGGCTCTTATCCTTATCCCTCAGAGGCAGACAGAATGAAAACTACAAACACAGAAAACTAATTAAACTGATCACATGGACCACAGCCTTGTCTAACTCTATGAAACTATGAGCCATGCACCCAAAATGGACAGGTCATGGTGGAGAGTTCTGACAAAACGTGGTCCACTAGAGAAGGCAATGGCAAACCACGTCAGTATTCTTGCCTTGAGAACCCCATGAACAGTATGAAAAGGCAAAAAGATAGGACACTGAAAGATGAACTCCCCAGGTCAGTAGGTGCCCAATATGCTACTGGAGAAGAGTGGAGAAATAACACCAGAAAGAATGAAGAGAAGAGCCAAAGCAAAAACAATATCCAGCTGTGGATGTGACTGGTAATGGAAGTAAAGTCCAATGCTATAAAGAACAATATTGCATAGGAATCTGGAATGTTAGGTCCATGAATCAAGGTAAATTGGAATTGGTCAAACACTTGGAAAGAGTGAACATTGACATTTTAGGAATCAGCATTTTAGTGAACCAAAATAAATGAAATTTTAGTGATTTTAGTGAACTAAAATGGACTGGAATGGGAGAATTTAACTAAGATGGCCATTATATCTACTACTGTGGGCAAGAATCCCTTAGAAGAAATGGAGTAGCCTTCAGAGCCAACAAAAGAGTCTGAAATGCAGTGCTTGGGTGTAATTTCAAAAATGACAGAATGATCTCTGTTCATTTCCAAGGCAAACCATTCAATATCACAGTAATCCAAGTCTATGCACCAACCAGTAATGCTGAAGAAGCTGAAGTTGAAAGGTTCCATGAAGGCCTACGAGACCTTCTAGAACTAACACCCCAAAAAAAAAGATGTCCTTTTCATTATAGGGGACTGGAATGCAAAAGTAGGAACTCAAGAGATATATGTTGTAACAGGCAAATTTGACTTGGAAAACAGAATGAAGCAGGTCAAAGGCTAACAGAGTTTTGCCAAGAGAACTCACTGGTCATAGCAAACACACTCTTCCAACAACACAAGAGAAGACTATACTCATGGACATCACCAGATGGTCAATACAGAAATCAAATTGATTATATTCTTTGCAGCCAAAGATGGAGAAGCTCTGTACAGTCAGCAAAAACAAGACCAGGAGCTGACTGTGGCTTGGATCAGTTCAGTTCAGTTCAGTTCAGTTGCTCAGTCGTGTCCGACTCTTTGCGACCCCATGAATCGCAGCATGCCAGGCCTCCCTGTCAACCACCATCCCCCGGAGTTGACTCAAATTCATGTCATGGAGTCGGTGATGCCATCCAGCCATCTCATCCTCTGTCGTTCCCTTCTCCTCCTGCCCCCAATCCCTCCCACCATCAGTCTTTTCCAATCAGTCAACTCTTTGCCTGAGGTAGCCAAAGTACTGGAGTTTCAGCTTTAACATCATTCCTTCCAAAGAAATCCCAGGGCTGATCTCCTTCAGAATGGGCTGGTTGCATCTCCTTGTAGTCCAAGGGACTCTCAAGAGTCTTCTCCAACACCACAGTTCGAAAGCATCAATTCTTCGGTGCTCAGCTTTCTTTACAGTCCAATTCTCACATCCATACATGACCACTGGAAAAACCATAGCCTTGACTAGATCATGAACTCCTTATTGCAAAATTCAGACTAAAATTGAAGAAAGTATGGAAAACCACTAGACCATTCAGGTATGACCTAAATCAAATACATTACAATTATACAGTGGAAGTGAGAAATAGATTCAAGGGATTAGATCTGATAGACAGAGTGCCTGAAAAACTGTGGATGGAGGTTTGTGACATTGTACAGGAGGCAGTGATCAAGACCATCCCCAAGAAAAAGAAATGCAAAAAAGGCAAAATGGTTGTCTGAGGAGGCCTTACAAATAGCAGTGAAAAGAAGAGAAGCTAAAGACAAAGGCAAAAAGGAAAGATATACCCATTCGTATGCAGAGTTCCGTGAATAGCAAGAAGAGATAAGACTTCTTCACTGATCAATGCAAAGAAACAGAGACAAAAACAGAATGAGAAAGACTAGAGATCTCTTCAAAAAAATTAGAGATATGAAGGGAACATTTCATGCAAAAATGGGCACAATAGAGGACAGAAATGGTATGGACTTGACAGAAGCAGAAGATATTGAGAAGAGGTGGCTAGAACACATAGAAGAACTATACAAAAAAGATCTTCATGACCCAGATAACCATGATGGTGTGATCACTCACCTAGAGCCAGATATTTTGGAATAAGAAGCCAAGTGGGCCTTAGGAAGCATCCCTATTAACAAAGCTAGTGGATGTGATAGAACTCCAGTTAAGCTATTTCAAATCCTAAAAAATGATGCTGTGAAAGTGTTGCACCAGCAAATTTGGAACCCTCAGCAGTGGCCACAGGACTGGAAAAGGTCAGTTTTCGTTCCAATTTCAAAGGAAGGCAATTCCAAAGAATGTTCAAACTACCACATAATTTCATTCACCTCACACACTAGCAAAGTAATGTTCAAAATTCCAAAGCCAGGCTTCAACAGTATGTGAACTGTGAACTTCCAGATGTTCAAGCTGAATTTAGAAAAGGCAGAGGAACCAGAGATCTAATTTCCAACATCCTTTGGATCATCAAAAAATCAAGAGAGTTCTAGAAAAACATCTACTCTGCTTCATTGACTACGCCAAAGCCTTTGACTGTGTGGATCACAACAAACTGAGGAAAATTCTGAAGAGGTGGGAATACCAGACCACCTGACCTGCCTCCTGAGAAATCTGTATGTAGGTCAAGAAGCAACATTTAGAACCAGACATGGAACAAC
The DNA here is from genome assembly GCF_032452875.1 of Bos javanicus. Taxonomy (NCBI): domain Eukaryota; kingdom Metazoa; phylum Chordata; class Mammalia; order Artiodactyla; family Bovidae; genus Bos; species Bos javanicus. The sequence goes on from NC_083869.1 coordinate 87,276,719, forward strand.
AGACTGGTTCCAAATTGGGATAGTATGTTAAGGTTGTATATTGTCACCCTGCTTATTTATCTTATATGCAGAGTACATCATGAGAATGCCAGGCTGGATGAAGCACAAGCTGGAATTAAGATTGCTGGGAGAAATATCAATAACCTTAGTTACACAGATGACACCACCCTTATGGCAGAAAGTGAAGAGAAACTAAGAATGTCTTGATGAAAGTGAAAGAGGAGAGTGAAAAAAGTTGGCTTAAAACTCAACATTCAGAAAACTAAGATCATGACATCTGGCAACATCACTTCATGGCAAATAGTCTGAGAAACAATGGAAACAGTGAGAGACTTTATTTTGGGGGGCTTCAAAGTCACTGCAGATGGTGACTGCAGCCATGAAATTAAAAAGACACTTGCTTTTTGGAAGAAAAGGTATGATCAACCTAGACAGCATATTAAAAAGCAGAGACATTACTTTGCCAACAAAGATCCATCTAGAAAGCTATTGTTTTTCTAGTAGGCATGTATGGAGGTGAGAGTTGGATTGTAAAGAAAGCTGAGTGCCAAAGAATTGATGCTTTTGCACTATGGTGTTGGAGAAGACTCTTGAGAGTCTTTTGGACTGCAGGGACATCAAACCAGTCAAACCTAAAGGAAATCAGTCCTGAATATTCATTGGAGGGACTGATGCTGAGACTGAAACTCCAATACTTTGGCCACTTGATGCAAAGAACTGACTCATTGAAAAAGACTCTGATGCTGGGAAAGATTGTAGGCAGGAGGAGAAGGGGACTGCAGAGGATGAAATGGTTGGATGGTACCACCGACTCAGTGGGTATGAGTTTTAGCAACCTCAGGAGTTCTTGATGGACAGGGAAGCCTGGCATGCTGCAGTCCATGGGGCCACAAAGAATCAGACATGACTGAGCGACTGAACTGAACTGAACCTTCCTGAATGCACAGTACACCACCTGAGAACAGAAGCAGCTAAAATCTCAGGGATAGAGATTGAAATAGTTACAAACTTGTGACTCATGAACTTAATGTAACTTGTAAATATGTTTTACCTGGACTTCCCATGGATTAAAAATAAGTTGGACAAAGAAAATACTATGTATGGTACCATAATGGATGGATACATGTCATTATACATTCTTTCAAACTCAGAATGTACACCACCAAGAGTAAACCCTGATGTAAACTATGGACTTTGAGTGATTATAACGTGTCCATGTGGGTTCATCATCATTGGCTATTACAAATGCACTAGTCTGGTGAGGGGTGTTAATAATGGGGGAGGCTATGCATGTGTGGGGGCAGAGGGTATATGGAAAATCTCTGTCCCTTATTAATTTTTCAGTGAGCCTAAAACTGCCTTTAAAACGTATTTAATATTTTTTTTTTAATGAAAAGCACTGCTTACTTAAATCTTCCACAGCTCCTTGTATTAGGAGTTGAATTGTCTTCCCAAATGCAGATGTTGAAGTCCCAACCTCTAGCACCTTAGAATAAGATCTTATCTGGAAATAGATACAGATGTCATTGCAAATATAAATAGTTAAGATGATGTCATACTGGAGTGAGTTTCCCTGGTGGCTCAGCAGTAAAGAATCTACCTGCGGTTCAGGAGACACAGGAGACAGATCGCTGGGTTGGGAAGATCCCCTGGAGGAGGACATGGCAACACACGCCAGCATTCTTGCCTGGAGAATCCCAAGGACAGAGGAGCATGATGGACTACAGCTCATGGATTTTCAAAGAGTTAGACAGGACTGAAGTGCAGGTATGCATACTGGAGTATTCTGGGCCCCCAATACAGTATGACTAGTGCCACTATGGATGTGAGAGTTGGACTGTGAAGAAAGCTGAGCACCGAAGAATTGATGGTTTTGAACTGTGGTTTTGGAGAAGACTCTTGAGAGTCCCTTGGACTGCAAGGAGATCCAACCAGTCCATTCTGAAGGAGATCAGCCCTGGGATTTCTTTGGAAGGAATGATGCTAAAGCTGAAACTCCAGTACATTAGGCCACCTGATGTGAAGAGCTGACTCATTGGAAAAGACTCTGATGCTGGGAGGGATTGAGGGGAGGAGGAGAAGGGGACGACAGAGGATGAGATGGCTGGATGGCATCACTGACTCGATGGACGTGAATCTGAGTGAACTCCGGGAGTTGGTGATGGACAGGGAGGCCTGGCATGCTGCGATTCATGGGGTCGCAAAGAGTCGGACACAGCTGAGCGACTGAACTGAACTGAACTGAGTGCCACTATAAAAAGGGTAAATTCGGACATAGAAGTGCACACTGGGATATCATCATGTGAAGATGAAGGCAGAGTTGGGTGACACTTTGACAAAACAAAGAATAATGTTTGCCAGGAAACCACCAGAAGCTAGGGGAGAGGCATGGAACACATTCTTTCCCATCAACCTCCGAGGAAACTCTCCCTGCTGCTGCTGCTAAGTTGCTTCAGTCGTGTCCGACTCTGTGCGACCCCATGGACTGGAGCTCACCAGGCTCCTCTGTCCATGGGATTTTCCAGGCAAGAGTACTGGAGTGGGGTGCCATTGCCTTCTCCGGAAACCATCCCTACAGACACCTTAATCTCAGACTAGCAGCCTCCAGAACTGGGAGACAATAAATATTTGTTGTTAATGCTACTGACCTAAATCAGCAGCCTTAGGAAATGAATGCAAATTGCATATAGAATTTCTGTTTTCAGATTCTCTGAAAATAACCAGGCTTGACAACCCTCAGTAAATCAGCTAGAACAGAAAATTTCTGCAGTTCACCAAAGGCCCAGACAGGCTGTTTTAATAATTCAAAATTTCTTCTTGATGCCCTACACCACCTTGAAAGAAGATGGTCAGGAAATTTGGGAAGAACCTAAATGAATATAAGGTGCCAAAGCATTCTCTTGTGATCTTTAAAACGAATGAAGTCTCTGAGCATAAAGAAAAGAAAAATAAAGAAACGAGTCGCCAGTCCAGGTTTGATGCACGATACTGGATGCTTGGGGCTGGTGCACTGGGACAACCCAGAGGGAGGGTGTGGGGAGGAAGGAGGGAGGAGGGTTCAGGATGGGGAACACAGGTATACCTGTGGCGGATTCATTTCGATATTTGGCAAAATTAATACAATATTGTAAAGTTTAAAAATAAAATAAAATTTAAAAAAATAAATAAAAATTTAAAAAAAAAAGAAAATTTAAAAGGTTACCCAGTAGTGTCTGATAACCCCAATTTTAAAGAATTCTTTAAAAATAAAAAAAGGTTATCTTCATCTTAAAGATTAAAAAAAAAAAAAAAGCTTCCGTGGTGGCTCAGGAGATAAAGAAACTGCCTGCAATGCAGGAGACCTGGGTTCAATCCCTGGGTTGGGAAGATCCCCTGAAGAAGGGAATGGCCTTCCACTCCAGTGTTCTTGCCTGGGAAATCCCATGGACAAAGGAGCCTGGTGGGCTGCAGTTCATGGGATCCCAGAGTCAAACATGACTGAGCAACTCATACTTTGACAAAGATTAAAAAGAAAAAAAGTAAGGGCAGAAATAATACAGAAAAGTCAAATAAATACAACTGTGATAATGATGCTAAGAGGATTCCTGGATCCCCTAAATTGAGACTTTTGTGCATAAGAGGAAGATAGAAAGGATATCCTAACTGCTTGAGGGATCTGTTGATGCTGAGAGAAGGGTCTGGAAAAGCCACTACCGACACAGTCAAAAGACAGGGCCCAAGAAAGACATGCATCTGGTCTTTCACTTAAGTGCTTCTTCACTTAAATTCCACTTTGAACAAGATTAAGCCACAAAATCAAGAAAAATTACATCCCCAGATTCTCAAAAATGTTGATCACTTACCTGCTGCTGATAACCCTTGAGGAACAGTAGGGAATTAGAGAGGATCCTGAAGACTGGACATGGACAACAATATTATAGTTTTCAAAGAATGAATGAGTTGAAAATCTTTAGAAAATGCTGACAATAAATCTGAAAAAGTTCCCTAGGAAATTAAAACAACAACAACAACAACACTGACTCAAATGTATATTGGAGATAAAGAGAAAAAAGTGATTTGGTTTAAAAATCTAGAAGTCCAAAAAAAAAAAAAAAGTCAAGTAGTAAGTAGAGGCACCAGAGAGGTGACCCACCTTCTACTAGTCTGTGCTTTTCTTACTTTTCCAAGCCACACTGGACTCCGGCTTCACACTCCTACTACATGCTCCTGCTTCTCAGCCTTTGCACCACCTGCTCCTTCATTCTGGAACTCTCCCCCTGAAGGGATCTGCAAGCCTTGTACCCTTTCTTTTAAGGTTCTATTCCAGGGTCACCTTCTCTTTGAGGCCTTCCCTGGTGATCTTATATTCCAGCCTCCCTGTGCCCCATCTGACTTTAATTTTCTTCATTACAATTATCTTTTTTCCTTATTTAGTTTTTTCTTTATTTTTCCTTAATAAGTGCCACATGCACTTCATTATACCAGTACTATTCCAGAGGCTTTAAAAATACTGATTCAATTAATCCTCTGATAACTCTAAGAAAGAAACACTATTAATAGCATCCTCCCCATTTTGCAGTTGGGGGAACTAAACACAGAGCAGCTGGAATGATGGTAAGCAGTGGAGTTGTGTCTGAATACAGAAAATCCAGCTTCAGAGTCAGATATTTACTGTTTTGCTATTCTGCCAGTGTCTAAAGTATCTTGTATTTAACTTATCTATTAAGTGTACCATCTTTCTCCATATTCTTTCCCCCAAAATGTAAGCTCTATGAGGGCAGACTTTTATTTTTTTCCATTTCACTTTTGCTCTTAGAATAAGGTGTGACACGTTGGAATGAAAGTTGCTCAGTCATGTCCTACTTTTTGCGATCCCATGGACTGTCACCCGCCAGGTTTTCCTGCTCATAGGATTTCCCGGGCAAGAATACTGGAGTGAGTAGCCATTTCCTTCTCCTGGGGATCTTCCATTGGAAGTGCTCAATAAATGTCTTGTTAAGTGAGTACAATGCAAATATACGAGGTTGGAAATGGAAGAGTCTTCTTTTGTAGAGTAAGACTCTCCTCTTGTTAATAATAAAGATTAAAGGCTATTGTTGAATCCTAGATTCCTAGCAGAATGCTTGGCTTGTGTTGTGAGAGAGGAGAGGAAGTGAAGAATTGGAAGGGAAGCTGGAAATATGAGGTACTTGGCAGAACATGAGCTAGGATAGTTCAACATCCTGAAAATTCACAGAAATGAGATTTGTTAGTAATGAGAGTGGTTCTTTATTAAAGGAAGGCAGGGACAATGGCTTTGCATTTTGCATTCAACCACGCTAGTCACAAATAACGTAGTCTGTCATTAAAATAGGAAGACATTTTAATGATAGATACCTATTAAACATTGCCCATATTTAAGCCATTTTGGTAAGTGCTATGAGGCCTCCCAGCCCTGAAAAGGCCTGAAAGAGAGAATCTGATAATCAAAATGGAACCACTGTGTAGAAACACCAAAAGCAACAATAGAGGACAATAGAAGTGCTGAGGGGCATCAGGTTCCCTGTGATCTGTGCCTAAAGGTAAATGTTTTCATAAGAGGGTAGGGTCACAGTAGGCTGGCAAAGTACACTTCTAGAAATCTTTGCCTCTCATTAGCATAAATGTATGTCTTCATGAGGATAAAATCAACTTCAGTCAATGAACAAAAGGCAGGATTACTAAAATAAATGAGTGTAAGAAAACTATTAATGACCAAATAGCATTAGATGCCAGCATGATCTTACCTAACGCTGTTAGTGTTTGAAGGAAAAGCATTCAGATTTCTAATCTGTTGAGGAATATTAACATAATGTGGCTTTGAAAATTTTTAAAGACCTCATAATTAATTTAATCACCATTTTGCATAGCATTCCCACTTGTAATCTGCATTTTTGCTTTTAAAATTCTTACTATATAGCTGTCATTCTGATCTAATGAAATGCTTCTTACTTAGGAAGAGATGAAATTTTCCAATGTTGAGGCTACACAGACATGAAGATTGAAACATGTGTCTGTTGCTGCAATTTCACCATGGTAGACTAATTGCAGAGGCCTGTGGGTATGGATTGATGTTGCTGAGTAGTCAGCCTTTACTGCCATCGCTTTCAGGGCAATTTGCATAGCATGGCTCATAGTGTTTTATGATTTTTCTTTTAAAAATAATTCTACTTGTTAGTCACTAAATCTATTTAACTCTTTCAGTGCTGAATAGCATCTGGGGCACGTCTGCACAGCAAGTACACATATCTCTCACTCTGAAAGGGCCAAGGGAGTTTGGAAAGGGTATCCCAGCTGGTGCAGTTCCATCTGTCCATCCTCTAGGAAGATTATTACTGTAGGCTGGTCTCCCTAGGAAGTAGGCCCTGAGGCAGAAAAGAGTATTTGGGAGGTTTGTTGTGTAAGTGCTCGCAGGATTAACACATGTGCAAGAGAAGTAAGGAGGATTAGGCAGAGGGAGAAGCTGGACTACGATGCAGTCTGCATGAAAACCTAGACTAACTCTCAGGGGAATTCAGAAGAGGAGACGGTGCCTAAGAGTTGACCCAAGTTATGGCAAGAAGGATGGGCTTTTATATCTTCCCTTCCCCCAGCACTGGTTGATCCTGGGTAGGGGATGATTCAGAAAGTGGCATGCCCTAGAGGGAATGCAGTCAGCGGAAGAAATCCTTGAAGATGGCTGATGGCTATGGATTGTCTGCCAAAGACCCTCTCACCAGCTGGGAAAATAAATCCTTTATTCCTGGGTGGAACATCACAGTGTCTGCCATAATCATCATGTATCTACTACTGACAAAGGAACCAAGTTCCTAACCACCTAACCAAGTATGACCTGCTGACTTTCATAAGAAGGTCTTTCAATGGAATATTCAAGAATCTCTTCCTCATTGCCTGGTAATTCAATGTATTGTTAATCATCAAAATTAACTCCATAATTATAAGCAATTTAAAGGGATCTTTGGAAATTCCAGTCATTTGTCTCATACCTGAGAGAAATAAGATGATTATATTACTGCAAGTTTATATAGAAATATACTGATTTTTCTATCTCAGTCAACCTAGGCACTAAAGCTTAGTATTTGCATGATCTTTTTGGATTGGAGATGATGTTTTCAAGAGACTTACTAATGGTCAGGTTTTCCTGGTAATGCTTTTTTTTGCGGCAAGGGGACTACACTAAAAGGAAGTTTGTATACTATGGAGATGTATTTACCTCTATCATATTATAGTTTTTACTTTGTAAGTTGATATAGTTACTCTTATAGGACATTTCTGAAGGAAGCAACAGAAGAACAGTTTTGAAATGACACATCGGTCATGGAGACATTGACTTTACACTTGCTGTAATGCACAAAGGGAATGTGTTCACTTCATGGAATCTTTGCATTTGAATCAAGGGGAAACATCTGAAGTTAGCACAGGCGAAGGCTTAGAACATGGTTCAAATTTAAACACAAACAAAGGGTAATCTGGCCTGGCACAGTCTGGCCACTGCAGCAGTGTATCTGAAGGTTATGTTTTATGTTTATTAGCTCCATCCAGATGGTGTTTTATGTCCTTAATAACTTTGTCCCTGACTAAGCCATGAACCTACCATTTGACAAACACAGTAGGAAATGTCTATCAGCAGAAAAGTCATTTTATAATCAGAAACATCACTTGAACCATTTGGAATATGTTTTGAAAGAGTTTTATTCTTTCAATGTTATGAAAGTTATTAATCCCATTTAGTGTTATTAATTAGTGTTATAATTTAGTGTAATTATTTAGTGTTATTAATCCCATTTAGTTTTAATTTCAAATCCCATCTCTTTCCTTTCTTCTTTTCTTCCTTTCTTTGTTCCTTCATTTTTTTTATTCAATAAACATTTGCTAAAGTGTTGATTATGTACCAACAACCATGCTAGGCATATAATCATTTAAGAAAAATGTGAGTGTTCACATTTTTCTTAAAGCATTCATTTTTTCCCCCAAAAAAGCATTGGTAAGCTTTTTACCCTGTATTTTCTAATTTCCTCAAAAAGAATATAAAACATGATTAAATATTATGATAAAAATTTATGGTAGCTAAACTTCAAATTATAGTAACAGATTTTAAAAATACTATTTTAAAGATTACTCCAGAGTCATCTGTATTTTAGAAAACTTTGGCTTGATTCTAAGGCACAGGATCTGAAATCATTTTCAGGGGCAACTCATTCTCCTTAGAACACAGTAGAGAATTGTTCACACATTTAATTAGTCAACACTAACCAGGATGCATTTTTAAAGGATTGAGGTTCAACTCTAGGGAATTTAACTTGATTGCAAGAGAGGTTAGAATATGGCAATATAGTAGGAAGTAAGCTTAAAATCTCCCTCATTAGAGACTATCAGGGGAGAGATAGGAAAGTATTTTCCTTGCAATGTTTATGTAATTTTGACTGCAAAAGATTATTTTTTTCCATCATTTTTCTCGGTAGCCTTATCTATGACTTACAATTGAATGATGTTTAAGAAAGGGTGGATAGCTACCATTTAACAGAATTTAGCAAACTAAGCAACTTGAAAATCTTTGTAAAGAATCATTAAGCTCTGCACCCAATTCCTTCCCCCCACACACCAAGTAAGCCTCCTCCAACACCTACAAGTCCACTCAGTTCTAACTCTGGAGACAACAACAGATCCCACAGGTTAAAGCTCTGTTACATAGGACTGCTTCCTCACCATTCCACTTCAGATGACATTGGCAATTCCAGGTTGTTACTGTAATTCTGTCCAACCTGCTATAGCTCAAAAGTTTTAGTGACCTTCTTGTTGGATTAGATTAATCTACTGGAGTGACTCACAGAACTCACAGAAACTTTTCACGTACTAGATCACCAGCTTATTATCAAAGGATATAACTCAAAGCAGCCAGATGGAAGAAATGCATGGGTCAGGGAGTGGGGAAAGGACCAGGAGACTCCATGCTCTTTCTCAGTCATTCTCTCTAAATTTCCACCTGTTCACCAACCCAGAAACTCTCTGAACCCTGTGAGTTTTTATGGAGGCTTCATTATACAGACATGATTGGTTAAATCATTGGCTACTGGCAGTTGATTCAACCTCCAGCCCCTCTCCCATCCCAGAAAGTTCCTGAGAAGGACTAAAAGTTCCAACTCTCTAATCACTTGGTTGCTTCTCCTACCTCCTCCATCCTTAGACTCAGTACAAGAGTTTCCTCATTAATATAACCAAATGTGCCACTATTACTCTATTTACTTAGGAAATTTCAAGGATTTTAAGAGCTCTGTGCCAAAGATGGGGATGCATTCTTATTATAAATCGCAATATCACAGTGATATTTATTTTTTTAAAATAAATATCAATTGTTTTTCTTTCTTTCAATTAACACCACAGTTTCCTAACCAAGATGGTGGAAATGAAAGAAGAGCTTGATCTGTTTATGGAAAACCAGGACATGAGCAACTACTTAGTAGGCAAATGACTTCACCTCTCTGCCCCTCAGTCTCCACATCTATGTCATAAAGATAATATTATTGATATGCCATAACGTATGGAGAATGTGAAAGAGAGTGACCTGTTAGTCACCTGCTCAATGTATTGGGCGAGGTTACTGAACTTTCTTCATGTAGTCAAACCTCTGTTCAGACTGCAGCAATGGCAAATCTTGGATGTATCAGGTCAGACCAGCTGAAAAAACACATTTAGGGAATAATGCATAGGAAATATCAAGGACCAGGAGAAGGAACCAAACTGCTGAGCCACACTTGTGAAGAAATGAGATTTTTAACAATAAGACATGTCAAGAAACCTAATAGTCCCAAGCTGACCAGAGGGGGCACTTGGACCTATTGAAAACAGTGCCTCTGTGTCATGTGCCAATTTTCAACCCCACAATTGTGCAATTTTGTTTGTATTTAGGTGGAACATTGCAAACAAACAAATGCTGATGGAACATGAGCTAAGCCCAAACTAACTGCGAAAAATGCTTGTAAGCTTGAATGCTAGAAATCCCAAAAGGAGGAAAGAAATCAAAAGCAGAGAAGGTCCTCTGCCTGATTCGCCTTTTGTCTGAGCAAACTGGAACTACTTGGCATCTCAGAGTGACCCGCCCACCCCCGCCTCTAGTCCACACCATGAACCATCAAATAGCCGCTTACTTACTATTCAACTTCTTACAACTGCTTTGTACTCGGTTTAGGCTGTTGCTTCTTTGTTTTCTGAGTGACAGTTTGGGAGACAGATGCATTTCTTACAAAGAGGACTGCCTTTATAAACAAAAACAAAAAATGGAAGGATGCGTTCTTCTGCCCCAAAGAAACTGCTCTGTGTCCTAATTTAGGAAAGGAGTAAGTGGATGAAAGAATGTGTTAGCATAATAACAGATTTGAACTCTAAATAGCTAATTGGGGCCCAAACACATTACCTAGCAAATGATAAAATGACAGCAGAACAACAAATTATTTTAAAGGCGTTTGAGGCAGTGGGAGAGAAAGATTTCTTGTTCCCATCCAAATGGATTAAGATAGGAAAGAGATGATGATAACTTGTCCAAGTTCTGCAAAGCACATGCCATATCCACGGACCTTCAAGGTACAGCTCTGACGAACCTTGACAAATCCCTTGTTCAGTGGGAGGTAGAGAGGTAGCCTTTGGCTTTTTACCTCCAAGAGCTTTTTGTTGCAGGAGCTAGGAACAGGAACACTTGGATTTTAATCTCTTGATAAAATGAAGTCTATCCATTTTACATTTGTGGTTTTAACTATGGAATGATCTGAAATGTCAGTGCCTTGTTATTAGGAGATGCTGTGTCAGACATTTTCTTTGAATTTATTATAATACAGCTATCAGGAAAGGAACTTCTGTTAAGTTTCTTCTTCCCAACTACACCTGGATCCCAGCATTTTTTTTGGTCTTCATATAAAATGAAGAGCAATATGTTTTTTTATATACCATCTCAGTACTTTACATTTTAAAAAATAATTCATCATACCTTTGTAGTTATATTTCTTTTAAAACAGGATATGTATTAGTCACTGTTTAGCATGTCCAGTGAATTATAGCTTATTGGGGATTTATTTTAAATATAAAGATCATCAATAAAAAAATGAGTTAAAGCATTTTTAAGTAAGCTAAATTTAAGATGTATCTAGCAAAATATATTTTTTGAGTAATAAAAGGAAACAGCTACTGAAATTGCCATCATCTTTTACAATAAATACTGTTTTTATTGAAGGCTGTCATATAATTAAGTTAAATATTTAAATTGAAATGTCACTGTTAATTGATGCAGTCCTCTGATACTGCTTAAGTGTTTTGATTTTAAGGAAGAATCTGTGAACATGAAAGCAATAGGTTTAAGAGGTGGATATACTGTTATCATTTCAGAATTATATGCATATAAAATATATGTATACACAACATAATATAAAAATATTTGTATAGTGCGTATGGCATAATATATAATGTATAGCAAAGTACATAACATAATATGGTGTAAAATGTTTGGTAACTCATATAATTAATTATAAATTACCATCAATTTAATATTATATAATAAGAAGTCTGGGAATATTTTGAGAGTATATTAATAACACTGTTATGACAAGAGCCTACCAGAGTAGTAATTATTTGTAGAGTCATCCTGTGTTTCTTAATTATCAAGTGGAAAATATTATTTAAATTGTACATTCATTAAAGAAGAAAGAAATGTACACTGATGGATTTTAGGCGCCCTAACATTTCAGAGTGCCAGGAGCTCTTGGTTTTATAGTAAACATCTAGGCTGGCTGAAAGGTAAATAGCTTCAACTAATATTTATCCCTTTCGGTTTTATACAAAGAATGAATGGCCTAAAAGTATTGAACTTCCCCAGAATCAATTCCTTACAAACTTTTTCTATGGGTTAGAAATGTATGAGATCCAAAGCCAGGTCTTCTCTTTATAAATAATTCTTTTCACTTTCAAAGATAAGAGAGCGTCAATGTGTCAGAAGTACTGATATTCTAAGTATTTACCACCTAATAGTAGTAAAACAGCTTACTCCATTTTGACATTGCTGATTCCTGGGAATGTGAAGTGCTTTTGTGTGTGACCCATACCCAGACGCACCATGCCACCTGCTCAAGGAAGAGTGCGATTCGAATGAGCTAAACAATTTCACTTCACCCAAACCTGTTTGCTCCGAGTCATAGCATAGCTGACATGGGTTGAAAAATGAGCACCTTGATGAACTGATCTAGTTCAGTGTACCCAAAGGCTGTTTGTGAGACACAGTCCCAGAAAGTTCATCTGCCTCTCAGCCCTGCGAGCTGGCCATGTGGCTTGTCACAGAGTTGCTTTTAGCTTATGTGATTGCTCGCTCCACATGCTGCCATTTACAGTACACGGTATACAGTAAATCTATTTTTTGTCAAGATGGGCTGGGTTTTCACAGCTCTTCACATGACATCCAGTCACTCTTCTTGGCTCTTAATGCTTAACATGGTGTAGTCTTGATTTTTGGCTGATTGCCTCCAATATGTTCAATTTTGGATGATTTTTTTCATGTACGTTTGTGAAACGATGTCCTAGAAATGTGAAAAACGCATAGGTTTCCTTAAAGGGATTGCAGGCATCGGTCTGCTTCCCTGAGCATCATTTTGGAACTGTAATATTTTCTCAAGCGTTAATGACATGCCCTCAGTAGACACTGGAGAACATTCAGGAGGCAGATAAAAGTAGGCTGAGGAAATACGAGTGGCTGTCTCTGGGGAGTGGAATTAGGAGTAGAGGTGGGTAGAGGCATACTTTTCATTATGCAGTTTATCTGTTTGCACCATTTTTCTTTTAACCTAGTTTGTGTCTCATTATGACAATTAAAAATATAAATTAAGAGAAAATAATAAATATTTCTAATATTGTCATTGTTAAAATCACCTCAGCCTGTTACTCATGTTTTTATAATAGCACTGAACTCCATGAACACAAGTTCCAGTGAATTACACTGTGTTCTTTCCTGAGCTTTAACTTGACAGTCTCATTTCTCAACAGTTTTGTTTGGCATTTCCATGTGGACACTGTGTTTTTAGTTCCCACCTTCCATCCCCATGGTTTATTTCAACTTCAGGACACTTCTTTCTGATGTACGTATAGGGTTTTACCTGTGTGTTATTAATGCAGTTTGGGGTTATCTGAATTGTCCAGGAAAATGTTCTAGGAAGCACTCCTGACCAAATGCCTTCTAGAACTTACTTAGCTGGAGCTTAGGTCAGTTGGTTATGAATCTGCATTACCTAGGCTACCATGTCACTAAAAAAAGTAATCAATAGCTTACTCAAAGATGAAATTTAAGTGGGAACCTGAACTGTTTTACAGAAAACTTGATGCTTTAAATTTTTTAATATTTAAAATGATCACATATAAAAATTATCTGCAAGAAATCAGAGAATAAATGTGAGGAAATTCAATATTTAATACTGGATCTCTTTTCTCCCTCATGTTTCCATTTTTATTTGATTTGTATTTGAATATTTGTGAGAAAAGTGTGCACACCAATTCAGTTTCTTTTTTCATTTTCCTGAGTCAGACGATGTTACCAGATACAAAGATATAGATCGAGGTAATAAGAGGATGCTGATACATGTGACAAGAGTTGCATAAATTATGTACCCTAAGTTGACTATTTTTAATTGACCTAAATAAAGTCCTCTAGTTAAAAAAAAAATAGAAGACAAATAAATTTTCAAATGTGGGAGAGTTCTATGCCTAACCAGTTGACCAGAAAACATGAAATAGCAGCAGAGTAAGAAAAGAAAGGGAGGGGACTTAACTTGGGAATCTGCTAATCTTGCCACCTGAATGATTAAGGGATTGGACTGGATGATATTTCATGTTCTTCCTATTCCTAAATTCCATAAGAAAATCAGCGTTCCAAAGTTAGGGGCACTCTGCCTCTCCTGTGCCTAACACAGGGGCAGTTACTAAATCTGCATAAAAAGAGTAAACCAGGGGCAAGGTAACAAGAGAGAACGAATCTCATCTACACTGTAAATAATGGACAGCAAGATTAAGAATGCCCCTGTAAACAGATTAGACAACATCCCACCATGCCAAACTCTCAGGCATAGTTGCATTGGCAGTCCATGGGCAGGTATGCACACATACACACAAATACCATTTATGGTGATTCATCAAGGCCTTTACCAACAGTGAAAATCTATTGGATGTGTGCCATAGGCAGAAGTACAAACTGGCTTGGAGATTTCATTAAAATAGGTTAAACTCAGAAAGTTGTTTAGTCTAATATATCACTAATTAATCACTCAGTAACTGAGAAGCAGGAACTGTGTTTATGGAGGGTTATGTATGCGGCCAATTAGCTGAGTTCTCTGAATCTGAGAAAAACTGAGATCCAGGCAAGATCTTGGATCATCTGGATAATTAATCTAGACTTTCAAATTATAGAACTATGCTAGTAATCACAGCAATAGGCATTGTATCTGCATTTACCAAATATGTGCCAGGCATCATAGTAAGTTTTCTATACACATTTGCACCTAAGAGGTAGACACTGTGATTTAGGGCCATTTTATAGACAAATGAACAGAGGCTTCACACTCATTCAACATATTTTTATTGAATGACTACAATCTTACAAGACATGTGCCGAGTGCCGAATCCATGGTGACGAATCAAACAGGTTGAAAGAGTGCTTGGTCAGGCCTGTTTTGTTTGGTTCCTCCAGGGCCAAGTCATGAAGCAAATAAAGCAGTGCACAGGGCTCTGAACAAGTCAGTGTTGGCTCATTGAAGTACACCTGTGATGCATGAAGCTTAGTGGTTGTTTCAGTTCAGTTCAGTTGCTCAGTCATGTTTGATTCTTTGAATTGCAGCACGCCAGGCCTCCCTGTCCATCACCAACTCCTGGAGTTTACCCAAACTCATGTCCATTGAGTCAGTGATGCCATCCAGCCATCTCATCCTCTATCGTCCCCTTCTCCTCCTGCTCCCAATCCCTCCCAGCATCAGAGTCTTTTTCAATGAGTCAACTCTTCACATGAGGTGGCCAAAGTATTGGAGTTTCAGCTTTAGCATCAGTCCTTTCAAAGAAATCCCAGGGCTGATCTCCTTCAGAATGGACTGGTTGGATCTCCTTGCAGTCCAAGGGACTCTCAAGAGTCTTCTCCAACACCACAGTTTAAAACCATCAATTCTTTGGTTCTCAGCTTTCTTCACAGTCCAACTCTCACATCCATACATGACCAAGTGGTTGTTTGCTGACTCACAAATACTGTAACACAAACTATATTTATACCCAATCTGGACGGTTAGATTCAAGAATATGAAGTTAGATGCAAACACAATTGTTTCAGGATGGCATGGCAGGGAATATAGGAATGTTGATTAACACAGCCATGATATTCTTTGTGCAATGTGATGACACTGTCACCTCATTAGCTTAATTATTACACCCCACAGAGTGTCTCAGGAAGGAACTGAGAAAGATCCAAAAATCACACTCATCCAATATGCTGTTACCTCCTGCCCTTGTTTATTTTCCCAAAGCTTGATGCAATGAAGTGGAATTTGCATCAAATCTATGTGTCTGAGTGTTCTCAATTCTCAAATCCATGTTCCTGTTGAACCAACCTAGTCCCTGATCTCAGAAAGCTTACAGTCTTTTTTTTTTTTTTTTACATTTTAAAAGTGAGTTTTAATAATTTAATTACGCTTATTTATATATCCAAGGTGAGCACAAACAGATTTATTAGAAAGAGGACCCACTGGTATGCTAATTGGTCATGTGCTCAATGATCTATGAAGTCATCTCACTATTTTGTATTAGTTTAAGGGCCAGAGAGGGTGAGATTAGCGGGATTATGTCATCCATGAAATTCTTTACTAATAGTATGGGAATTTCCCCACTCTCAGAGACCTTACATTTTTTTTAGGAAAGATTCTGTGTTACTGCATGCTTGCTCAGTTGTGTCTGACTCTTTGTAACCTCATGGACTATAGCCCACCAGGCTCCTATGTCCATGGGATCTCCCAGGCAAGAATCATGAAGTAAGTTTCCATTTCCTACTCCAGGGATTCTTCCTGACTCAGGGATTTAACCCAAGTCTTCCTGTGTCTCCTGCTTTGTCAGGCAGATTCTTTACTAGTGAACCACCCAGGAGGCTCCATTTTAGGGAAGATAGATGGTTAAAACAGTCAACAAAATAAAAATCCTGTGAAAGGCAAAACTACAGTGATAGAAAGAAGAGGATAGGAACTGACTACAATTGGGCACAAAGAAATCGTCTGGATGATGGAAATGTTCTGCATGCCAATGGTCATGATGGTCTTGAGATTCAATATATTTATCAAAACGTATAAAGATGTACATTTAAAATCATTGAATTTTATTGTAAAGAAATTATATTTCAATAAGGCTGGCAAAAATTGCAACAAACTTTGTAATTTTAATATTATTTTCAATAAAAATATTTGGGATTTTTAATTTTTTTAAATTTATATATACATATATATCTATCTATATACATACAAGTATACAAGTATACAGTTTTAAAAAACATACATGACAAACAAAACTATGAGTGTGTACATATACATGCATGTACATATTTAAGACATTTCTAATTTGCTTAAAATTATATATAAGTGTATATACATATGTACATACATATGTATGTATATGTACATATGTATATCACATTTTGAAAAAGTGATATTTAAAACTAGAGTTTAGGAGGTCTTGAAGAATGTCCTCCTTTAGATTTAATGTAAGCAATAAATTCAAAATATATTATTCTTGAGAATAATCAAGAGTTCCTTATAGGTTTCCTCATTGAGTAGCAAAATCTTTTAGAATGGGTTTTATAGACTGACTTCTAAAACAGACAAGAGTGTAGCTTTCATAGTACTTATTAAAGTATTTACACAGAAGGAAAAAACAAATGAGATCAAAATTATAAAATTTGATAAATGTTTTGAAAGAGAAGTATCAGAGTACTAGGAAGAGTCTGGAAAAATTAAATTATTTATTTTTTAAAAATAGCAAATTATTTTCAATACTAATGTTTACTGAAAATAAAAATAAGTGTTGAAAAAAATTGTATAACTTTATACAAGTTATAAAGTATGGGTTTAGAAATAAACTAGTTTTCCTGTGGAAAGTTCAGAAAGCTTAGATGTCTAAACTTGCTTATAGCTGACTTCTCATAAAGACACGGCACATAATTTTTTTTTCTTTTGATATGTTTCCTTTTTACTACATCTCTTTAACTGATTATCTCTAGACCAGCAAGAAATGGACCATAATACTGATAATCATGCATACTTTTCACTAGTATCTTTGTTTCTTTTTATAAAGGCAATCATGCAAAATATTAAATTATTTTAAAAGAGTTTCCATATTTAACATAATGTGCTAATGACTATCACACACTTGCCTGAGAAATGGTAAGGATATGAAAACTGGCTTCATTAGACAGAGACTATTACTGAGGAGGAGACAAGCGCCAATGTCTCATTAAAGGGTTACATATTGTGAAACAGAACAAGGTAATACTATGTGATTTTATATAGAAAAACACTATAGGGTAAAAACATTGACATGTTCAGTTAAAAATAATCCTTCAAAAGGCCAAAGTTAACAGTTAAAACCACTTTTTATCTAGAAATTGGCAAAAGATTTATCTAAAATGTTTATATTTTTGCCACTCCATAAATCAAAATTAGTTTTCCATTAAAAAAATTGGATCAGAGATGATGATCTTCTTGCCAATTTTTAGCTAAATGCAAATGGAAACATCTGAGATTTTAAACTGAAAACCGAAGTTTATAGATATATAGTAAAACTACTGCCTGTGAGTGTTACATTGTGAGATCTGAGTAGCATATGAGGTTATGAGTTACCAATAATTTCAGATATATTGATTTCCTTACATTAAACTTATAAACATAAACCCAAAGCTTAGATTTGTATTATTGTGTTTATTATTTCTACCCTTTAATATTGATGCAATGATAGTGTAACTTCTATTTATTCTTCACATTTCAACTGAAAACTTTCTGGGCTCCCAAAACAAGGCCGGATGCTGGTTATCAGCCCTTCATAGCACCATATATCTTTCCTTTGTAGGTCTTGAATTTTTACCTGCCCTTGCCCTTATGTTACTATTTGATGAATAAGCTTGTAAGCTACACAAGAGATCACATGTGGTTTTTAGTCAGTGTTTCATCCCTAGCACCTAATATTATGCCCAGGGCATAGTAGACACTTAGCAAACATTTATTAAATGAATGAAATCTGATTGCCACAACACTACTTCTATGATTTTTAAAAAATATGACCAATGATTTAGTAATGACTCTATTACCTTTCAGAGAAGGCAATGGCACCCCACTCCAGTACTCTTGCCTGGAAAATCCCATGGACGGAGGAGCCTGGAAGGCTGCAGTCCATGGGGTCGCTGAAGGTCAGACACAACTGAGCGACTTCACTTTGACTTTTCACTTTCATGCATTGGAGAAGGAAATGGCAACCCACTCCAGTGTTCTTGCCTGGAGAATCCCAGGGACAGGGGAGCCTGCTGGGCTGCCATCTATGGGGTCGCACAGAGTTGGATACGACTGAAGTGACTTAGCAGCTATTACCTTTAGGTTTTTCTCTTCTGTATTTCCCAAGTGTTATCTGCCTTAAATGTTTCAGACCAGCAAATTGTACCCTGTGCCTCAGGCTAGTGGTTTTCTCTCTGCTTTCCATATTCCTTCCCCAGCCTGTGAATGTGACCATGGACAAGGGAATGCTGAGGTGTTAGGCCTTCTGCCTTGTTATGGCATATTTTTCACCTGGACTCCACTATCAGAATCCTCTCTCCTAACTCTAGTGAAGGTTCAAAGTTTGTGGAAGAGAAAACAAAACTCTTTCACCCTAAAACAGTTTTGAGGTTTTACAATCCTAATAAAATGACAGACGAACATTATATTAAAATGTTTTTTGTTTCTTGAAAAGCTCTGTACTTTCATAAATGAACTAGCTGCAGATCACCTTGATCAAGTTACTAAGGTCTATGCAAGCAACAAATGACTTTCAGAATATAGATGGTCTTTGGGCTTAAATGAATTGGTCCCAGACTTCTATTGATATCCTTCCAGTTACAACCATTGTCAGTAGTTGCAGTGTGTGTTTACACCGACAGGGCATAACCAGACTAGGGATGTGTAAAATGGATAACCAGGTACTAGTATTTTGATGGACAAAGCACATTTGATGAGGTGGAAAGTCAATGAACACAGAAGAAATTATTGGCAGCAGTGTAACCTCAATGAGATTCAGTTCTTTCCCCTGGGACAGAAAAAGAACACTAACATGAAAACCAAAATATAGCTTTTACCGTGGGCCATAAAGACAGCAATAGAAAAGATTCATTCTTGATGATCGATTTCATTTACCCAATGTAGGTCCATTGTGGTAAAAAGAATGATTTTTACCAAAAGACATCAAACTTTGAACAAATGAGCTCATTTCCATCATGTTGACAAGTCTTAAGTCATGCGATATGCTGAAATATGCATCCCAAAGCTCCATTATAGAATCATTAAACTGATTTCTTCACCAAAATATATATCTTTTTCTTTTTAAATTTTAAAGGGGAAGACAGGTGGCTAAAGACTAATACATTTTAAAAGAACTGATGGGATCTAGCCAGCTCCCTCCTTGTCACACAACTCTGAATGATTAGGGGTACTGACTGCCAAATGTGTTTAAAAACTCATTTGAAATGAAGAAAAGACTCAGAAATAAACAAAAAAAGAAGGGAGGAAGGGGACATTTTAATTTTACATTTTTTTCTTTCTTTATTTTTAAAAGGAGAAATAAAGCTGTTCTTTTATTAAAAAATGGCAAAGTCATATTGAGGTAGGCTGAACACTTATGTTTTAATTCTAAAGTCTGAAGGGATTTTTAGTTGTTGCTATTGACCTATAGATAGGAAGTTAGCAGGAGATTTGATGATGAGATTTTAACATTTATAATATTATAAAACTTCTTTCATACAGATTTCTATCAAGGTGTCTGCAAAAGTAATAGCTCTGTGACTAAAGCGTGTAGAAGTATGATAGCACTGAAGTATTAAGAAAGTAATGCTTTTATATGCTTAAATGTGTAAGTCACATTCACCAAATATGTGCCTGTATTGAAATATAGAATATAAATATACCAGTGCAAAGATACATTCATACAAATATATATATATATATATAATATGTAATATATATGTTATAGATATGTGCTGAAATACATAGTTTAAAAGTCACATGTGTCTTTTCTAGTATTTTTACTGTTCATTCAATAGCTCTCCCTCTAGCCCAGAAGAAAAGGAGACATTTTTCAAGAGAAGTTAGAAGCTATTTGAAAATGAATGGAGTCCTGAGTTTTCCAACATGGTAGAAGAAATGTTGATGGCATGTCAAAGGTATTTTGAAATATATTTGAATGTTTATTATTGCTGTAAGTGTAGGAAGACACATGCGCATGGGTTGGGGTCAAGAATGTTCTCATTGCCCCAGTGCGTAGGACCCAAATCTGCCATGGTCCATTTGAACTGTGACACTCCTTTAAAAATAAAGGACTTGCACTGCAATTACCAATCTGCCTGGGCACGTACATAAAGAGAGCTGACAAATGATAAAGGAAATTGGAAAGGTTGAGAGGATGAAGTCAATAATAGATTTATCTCCAGACATTTAGCACTTGAAGTGCATCTGTTATACAATATGTAGACATATTTTACAGCAAATTTGGAGATACTGTGAGCCCACTGGGAAGGGACAATATCTAATTTTATATTCTATATAATTCTGAGCATAACTTTGGTGCTTAATCAGTAAGAGCAGGAGGTACCCCCTTGTGCTTACAAAAGGAGAAATGCATGAAAAGAATATGGGGACATAACCTGAGGTTCTGTAGGCAGGAACAGTGTGGAAGAATGGTGCAAAAAAAAGAGCAAAGCCAAATGCAAAATAAGAGAGCTATATTTTATGTGCAACATGAGAAGATTGTATTCTGAAAGTTTTTTGATCATTAAAAGTCAAAATTTATATTTTTTCCCAAACTCAAAAACAGTTATTACGTTTTTATTCTAAAACAGTACAAAAGTTCAGTAATAAACTGAAAATGATTTTTAACTTTCATTGGAATTCATTTTGGAAGCAATTTCATGCTGGTTTGAACATTATTTCCCCCCAAGAATTTGTCTTGTTCTTTCAAAAAATTTATGTTATTTCATGAATTCTGCAAATACTATTAATCATAGATATTGTAACATTTTTTGTTTTTATATTTCTAGTATTTAAAATAATATGGCCTCATTTATAACGTGTGTGGAAAAAAAACAAATTAGGCCTATTTATGTATGTATAATAGAGAAATTTCTATTTTACTATCCATATTTTTCACCTATTTATTTTCTTTCCCTAACCACTCATGTATGCAAAAACTCACATCTTGACTTTAATTTTATTTAATTTTGTATAAGTTTGTCCAGTATAGTTAAAAACCATGTGAAAAGACTAAAATGGAAAAATATTAAAACACAATTCTTGCATCATAGCTTATTGCTCCAAGAAAGAAAAAAATATGCCTTGGCCCTGTTGTTACTTCTTCTATAGTGTGTGATGTTAAATCAGTCAATTCAGCTAAAAAATGTTTACCCAAAGGACTTACTTATGGCCTTTTAACTGAAACAGGCAGTTGGCTGATTTTTGCCCTGCCATCTCCCCACACACTTAATTTTGTAGCCACTGTGTAAATTTCTAAAGTCTCTGTTTTAGTCGTCAATTAAAATGAATTATGCCCCTTTGTTGTTGGAGGAGGTTATTTGACATTATGAAGAGGGCTTGGTACCTAGAACCTTGATATGGAAGGGTTTTCTGCTCTTATTGAGAAGCCAGTTGCTTAGCTTTCAGTGGTGTGATACCATTCCTTTCCCAAATCACAGCACTCTGTTCTGTCTTGAGAGTTCATAGGTGTATGTTTTTTAAAAGGCATTCTACATCAGAATGATCTGTCTTAGAGAGTAACTCCAAGATGGAGTGTGGCTAGACGTAGCTTACAGTCTTTTCACTTACCTACTGCCTGTAGTTCACATGTATTAAAAGTTTCTGGTAAGAAAAATGACAAACTTCTCACAGTCTGATGCAGCAATTTAAAAAGATTTACCAAGCTTGTTACTACTTATTTTTAGTGCTTTCTTAAAGTTATATCAATTCATTCTCTTTCCCCTACTTCCTTCTTTTGAAAAATCAAATATCAAATATATACATGCTGTCCATGGCACTAATAACAGAGAAAAAGCTTAGGAGTAATTTTAACATCTAAGATTTCCCTTTTTAGAAAAGCTTAAATTTTTTTTCTGATTTTAATATTTAAAGTAGATATCATGATTTAGATCTTGGTTAAAACAAATAGTTTCTCTTAAAAGAATTTTTAGAAAAGGAAAACGAGATCCTGGCATTATCTCAGCTGATCTTAAGCTAACAACTGGGAAAAAGCACACAAAACATGAAGAGTTGCTGATTCTTTTTTCTGAAGACATATTGTAGCATCCCCTTTGGAACTTGTATGCTGGTAAAACCCAGCTACATTACTGGACAGTTGTTCGAAAGAGGAATTGTACAACAGTGTTTTAAAGAAAGAGTTCTCTAATAGATTCAAGGCCATTCTCTTTTACACTAAGAAGGGAATCAAGACAACAAACAGTTCTACCATAGCTTAACTGTATTTTATTTAAGCTTTCAACTGTTATGTGGATCAAAGCAACCTTAGAACTCACAACACAAACTGACTAGACTACACTCTTGATTAGTTCCTTTCCATTAAGCAAAACAGAAATTCCTCAAAATCCTCAGCAAATCGATCTTTGAAAATAGTGGGGAAAACATAGTATACAGTTAAATGTACTATTAAGAAAATACAGTAACCAGTGAGACCCTCTTCTAAGTCTTAGCAGTGAACTAAAGAAGATATAACATTCAGTTGTGTACTGGATACCAGCTATATTTTGCAGCTGTATAGTATTACTTTTAAATAAAATATGAGGGAAAAGAGCCAAATAGAACTTTCTGAAAGAAATAGAGAACAAAATGTATGTTCAATACATACATTTTTAGTGTGCTTGATTTTAGTGTGCTTGACATAAAATAAAAATGCACAACTGTGATTTAGAGAATGGTTAGGCAAGATTATTATGTGCTCCTGGATATTCAGAAAACTGTGTCCAGATCCATTTTATCTTATAGGTCCCTGAAGTCCTGTGTGTGTTTTCTAACGTGAACATGAAGAATTCTGGACTAGACACTGTGGATGCACCGAGAGAATGAATTGGGGATTATTTTATAAACAAAATTTCAGTAAGAAAAAGAAGCAATCTGAATTTTTGTTTTGAAATCTTGCAAGTAGATAAGGAAGAATGAGCCAAAATAGTCACTTTCAGCCTTTTTTCACTGATCAATTTATGGTTTCAAATAAAAATACTCCTTTAGATTTTTAAATGAGAAAAATATGTATATAACAGTATATATATACATATGTATACATACATATATATATATTCCTGCCTGTTTCCAATATTAGCAATTACAAAATTGTTTTAAACATTGCTTCTTCTAGGAATGGGTTCTATTCCTTTCATGAGTAAATATGGATTTGCAAGAATTTTCTCTGACCTTTATAAAATGCTATGGCAGATTATATTACAGCGTTTTATTCTTCTATATACAATATGAAGGTCACTTATGTTCTGTAATGAGTGAGGGCTCTATTTTACTAATGTTTTCCATATCTCATTTCCAAACTGATCTCTAGCTTTATCCTTGTAGTCTGGAAGTCGTTGGGTGGACTGATTCATTGTCTAGGGTTAAATGAAAACAATTCTAAGAAAAAGTGCAGTTAAAGAAAATGAGGATTAAAAGAATGATTTAATTTTAACATTAAAAAAATCAGGTGTTTGAATTTCTTTCTTTTTCTTTAATGTATATTTGAGTATGTGAAATTTTAATAATTGTTTTCCAATCTGATTATCAAGAAAGCTGATGCTTTTGCTATTTTAGGTATTCTAAAATATTGTGTAATGCCTTTTTCTATGTTCACACTCTTTTCCTTTCTTCTAGTACATCCCTACCAGGACTTTTTCTCTACATTCAGTATATTTTCTTCATTCTTTCTAATTGTTGTTTTTGATCTCTCTTCTCTCATTTAGAAGCTTTCTTCAATTCTTCAGACTCTAGATGAATCAAAAAGGGCTTCTATGGATGATTGGTCCACCTAAGCCTAGACAGGCTAAGTAATATGGCTGAGTTTCTTAGCAGGTAATACTTTGTTCTTTCATATACGTCACTGTATCACATGTAAAAAAAAAAAAAATAGGGATTTCTTTTGGAAAAGGATAATAAAGTTACACATGCTAAAAATTTAATTTCATATGAAGAGTTTATTACTGCTAGTGTGGTGAGTCATTACAGTGTAGATATTTTATAGGTTCAATTAGACAAGAATGAATCCTTTTCAAACACGGCAATCTCTTTGCGGGTAGGATTAGGGAATCAGGTATTTTTTTTGGAACACATGGGGAAAGTACATGCTGCAAAATTCTTTGAGGCTTTTGATTTTAGTGCCAGAAATTTGTCAGGAATCCTAAAATTTTCTTCTATTTTTAAAAAATTTTAGTCATTCTTTTCTAATTAGGAATCAAGGATGACAAGAGTTTGAAGTCAGGCTCTGTGGGGGCATCAACCTCTGCAAACCATTGGTGTGCACAAACATGATATTTGCTCACACAAGGGTATTTAACCATATACAACACACAATGTAGCGTTTTCACAGCAGAAAGAGGAGGCTCGGGCAATTTGGAAAACTGCCATAGAGAAAATCTGGTCTTGAGTGTCTAAGGCAGTTGCCACCAGAGGGCGATTATTGTACCAAAGCTTCATCCTACACTATTGCTTTTTATTTTTATTTTTTTGGTCCTAGTTGTCCAGTTAACAAAAAATGTAGCATACTCATAAGGAACTTTAGACTTCATGCAGGATAACTCTGATGGCAAGTTCATTTTCAGTTTCAAAAGGGAAGTCAATATTGTTGATAGTGAATAAAGATGAAAAATGAAATTTCTTATTGGTAGATTTGCTAGTAATGTTTATGTGACAAATTGAAAAAAGAAGATAGTGCCTTATTAGATGATTAAAACTCCAATGTACTACCCTCCCCCCCAAAGAGATAGGTATTTACTTTGTTTTACTCCTTTGTTTTCCTTAGGATTGATGGAGCAAGTTGATATTTATTGCTAGGGACTTTTGAAGCCATTAATTTTTAAAGGACTTTTTTCTTCTCCTTGCCAAGAGGCATCTTAGTGAGATATTTTGGATTTGATCCTAAACACCCTTTATAGTTTTGTATACATTTTATCTTGGTCGGAACGTCAGAGAATATAAATATAGAGTCATGCATTTAATAGCGTGAAATGTAACATAATGCAAGCTTTAATAACTGGAATACAGTAAACCAGTAGCTCTGAGTTATATTACCCATCGTAAACTTCTTTAACCTGTGGCTCATTTTCAAAATAATAAACGTAACTATTCCATAAAAATATCTCAACACAGAAGAGCCAGAAAAGTGAAGGACATGAACAGATGGTACATCAATCTTCTGCATTTATACAATTTGTTTTTTAATGCAAATAGTGTGGGTTGCCTGCTCATGCCTTTGATATTTGTTTCAAAGATGAGCACATTTTCTTATCTTTCTGGATCAATGTGACATTTGCCGTTATCATAAAGTGGGAACCCATTTAATGATGTTAATGCTTCCTTAATGTAAAAATAAAATCACCTTCTTTATAAAAGCAAACAGATTAAAAGTCCCAAAGAGACCATAGAAATCTGTGACATTTGCAGTTACTGGTAACTAGATGGCTTGATTATACACAGGTTAAAAAAAGAAATCTTAAAAGCATTGTTTATGATCATTAATCATAACATTCAATGTGAATTCTAGATTTCCTTATGAACAAGAGGGTAAATAAGAAACTATTTGGATAAGGAAACCAGCAAGTTGAAGACTTTTTCAAAAGAGTTACCACAGTTAAATGTTAAATAAGCATCTCTAAATTTTTAGAGAGCTTGCAGATTTTTACTCTTTGTGGATCCTTAAAAATAAATGATAGTATTTCTGAGATGTAATGTTTTTCTAAAACAGAAAACACTTAAAAATAGTAAGACAGTTTAGGTAGTAATAGTAAAACAGAGTAGGTGTGGCATTGATTTTTTTTTAATCTTAATTCACAGAACGATTCCAGTGTATACTCACTCCCCTCCTCCATATATTTCATCTTTCATGGAGAAAAGCCATTTATAGAAGAGTGATGTTTCTAAGTCTCATTCAGTTCCATCAGTAGAGCCCGCTTGGCTACTTCATGGGGAGCCTGCTTTGGGAATTCGTTTCTTTTTCGTGTGTATTGTTGTGTCTGTTTTCGATGTTTCATACACATGCCCAGAGGCCGTCTGGCAGCCTATACACTTTTTAAAGCCAATTTAAAAAAGCAAATCATTTTCCTTCCTGCTAAGACAGCTGGCTGTTGCATATAGTGTTTTCCACTAGAAATGAGTTATGGTCACTAACTAATTCCAGAAGGTCCAAAGAGTTGGCATTTGATGAGAGCAAATTTTGATCACTATCAAACTGGCATCAACTCCAATAATGGGCTAACGTATGAAATGCAGAACACAGGATTGTCCTATAAGTAACCTCAGCCACTCTGTGTAATGCTAATGGAGATAAAACAAGGACAAGATCATCTCAGGGATGTTCTCTACAACAAGTGGAGGTGAGTCTTGGGTGTTTGCAGCTTTTATAGATCTCACTTCATGTGGAATCATAATCAACTCCCTTCCGTGATAGGTGGGGCTGTGTTGACAGAGGTTATCTATATATTTGCCATAGATCACACACCCAGTTTAATAAATAGAGCTGATGGAGTGAGACAACTTAAATCTGAGAAACAGGACCTTTATTGCAGCCATGAAGTATTTTTCAGATTCAGGTTTATGTGCCCAGGATTAAAATGAAATCACGGTGACATGAAATAATTGAACTATATTTTGAAAATAAAATAAACATGCTAGCTGAAACTTAGCATCTCAGAAAGGCTGTTCATCCATTCTCTCATTCAATCACCTGTTTACCAACAAATATTTAACATCTATTTTGCAAACCAGGTTCACATGACAAACATTAAAGATAAAGTAATAAAAAAGACAGACACACACTTACTATGTCTACAGAGTTTGTAATCGATCAAGGAAAAATATTGGACAGTAATTATAATAAATTGTAATAGAGGATATATAGAGTACTTATGGTGGCATAAATACCCTGGAGCAGCTGTGAAGAGATACCCCACATCCAAGGTAAGAGAAACCTAAGTAAGATGGTAGGTGTTGCGAGAGGGCATCAGAGGACAGACACACTGAAACCATAATCACAGAAAACTAGCCAATATGATCACATGGATCACAGCCTGTCTAACTCAGTGAAATTAAGCCATGCTGTGTGGGGCCACCCAAGATGGATGGGTCATGGTGGAGAGGTCTGACAGAATGTGGTCCACTGGAGAAGGGAATGGCAAACCACTTCAGTATTCTTGCCTTGAGAACCCCATGAACAGGATGAAAAGACAAAATGATAGGATCCTGAAAGAGAAACTCCCCAGGTCAATAGGTGCCCGATATGCCAGAGGAGATCAGTGGAGAAATAACTCCAGAGAGAATGAAGGGATGGAGCCAAAGCAAAAACAATACCCAGTTGTGGATGTGACTGGTGATAGAAGCAAGGTCCGATGCTGTAAAGAGCAATATAGCATAGGACCCTGGAATGTCAGGTCCATGAATCAAGGCAAATTGGAAGTGGTCAAACAAGAGATGGCAAGAGTGAATGTTGACATTCTAGGAATCAGCGAACTGAAATGGACTGGAATGGGTGAATTTAACTCAGATGACCATTATATCTACTACTGCGGGCAGGAATCCCTCAGAAGAAATGGAGTAGCCACCATGGTCAACAAAAGAGCCCAGAATGCAGTTTTTGGATGCATCTCAAAAACGACAGAATGATCTGTTTGTTTTCAAGGCAAACCATTCAATATCACGGTAATCCAAGTCTATGCCCCAACCAGTAATGCTGAAGAAGCTGAAGTTGAATGGTTCTATGAAGACCTACAAGACCTTTTAGAACTAACACCCAAAAAAGATGTCCTTTTCACTATAGGGGACTGGAATGTAAAAGTATGAAGTCAAGAAACACCTGGAGTAACAGGCAAATTTGGCTTTGGAGTATGAAATGAAGCAGGGCAAAGGCTAATAGAGTTTTGCCAAGAGAACGTGCTGGTCATAGCAAACACACTCTTCCAACAACACAAGAGAAGACTCTACACATGGACATCACCAGATGGTTGACATGGAAATCAGACTGATTATATTCTTTGCAGCCAAAGATGGAGAAACTCTATACAGTCAGCAAAAACAAGACCGGGAGCTGACTGTGACTCAGATCATGAACTCCTTACCGCCAAATTCAGAATTAAATTGAAGAAAGTAGGGAAAACCACTGGACCATTTCAGGTATGACCTAAATCAAACCCCTTATGATTGTACAGTGGAAGTGAGAAAAAGATTTAAGGGACTAGATCTGATAGAGTACCTGATGAACTATGGACAAGTTTTGTGACCTTGTTAGGGTTAGGGTTAGGGTTAGGGTTAGGGATCAAGAAAAACCACATGGAAAAGAAGTGTAAAAAAGCAAAATGGCTGTCTGAGGAGGCCTAACAAATAGCTGTGAAAAGAAGAGAAGAGAAAAGGAAAGGAAAAAGAAGATATTCCCATTTGAATGCAGAGTTCCAAAGAATAGCAAGGAGAGATAAGAAAGCCTTTCTCAGGGATCAATGCAAAGAAATAGAGGAAAACAACAGAATGGGAAAGGCTAGAGATCTCTTCAAGAAAATTAGAGATACCAAGGGAACATTTCATGCAAAGATGGGCTCAATAAAGGACAGAAATGGTATGGACCTAACAGAAGCAGAAGATATTAAGAAGAGGTGGCAAGAATACACAGAAGAACTGTACAAAAAGATCTTCATGACCCAGATAATCACGATGGTGTCATCACTCACCTAGAGCCAGACATCCTGGAATATGAAGTCAAGTGGGCCTTAGAAAGCATCACTATGAACAAAGCTAGTGGAGGTGATGGAATTCCAGTTGAGCTATTTCAAATCCTGAAAGATGATGCTGTGAAAGTGCTGCACTCAATATGCCAGCAAATTTGAAAAATCAGCAGTGGCCACAGGAGTGGAAAAGGTCAGTTTTCATTCCAATCCCAAAGAAAGGCAATGCCAAAGAATGCTCAAACTACCGCACAATTGCACTCATCTCACACGCTAGTAAAGTAACGCTCAAAATTCTCCAAGCCAGGCTTCGGCAATACGTTAACTGCGAACTTCCAGATGTTCAAGCTGGTTTTAGAAAAGGCAGAGGAAACAGAGATCAAATTGCCAACATCCACTGGATCATTGAAAAAGAAAGAGAGTTCCAGAAAAACATCTATTTCTGCTTTATTGACTATTCCAAAGACTTTGACTGTGTGGATCACAATCAAAAAACTGGAGAATTCTGAAAGAGATGGGAATACCAGACCACCTGACCTGCCTCTTGAGAAACCTATATGCAGATCAGGAAGCAACAGTTAGAACTGGACATGGAACAACAGACTGGTCCCAAATAGGAAAAGGAGTACGTCAAGGCTATATATTGTCACCCTGCTTATTTAACTCATATGCAGAGTACATCAGGAGAATCACTGGGCTGGAGGAAGCACAAGCTGGAATCAAGATTGCCGGGAGAAATATCTATAACCTCTGATATGCAGATGGTACCACCCTTATGCAGAAAGTGAAGAGGAAGTAAAAAGTCTCTTGATGAAAGTGAAAGAAGAGAGTGAAAAAGTTGGCTTAAAGCTCAACATTCAGAAAACCTAAGATCATGACATCCAGTCCCATGACTTCATGGGAAATAGATGGGGAAACAGTGGAAACAGTGTCAGACTTTATTTTTCTGGGCTCCAAAATCACTGCATATGGTGACTGCAGCCATGAAATGAAAAGACACTTACTACTTGGAAGGAAAGTTATGACTAACCTAGATAGCATATTCAAAAGCAGAAATATTACTTTGCCAACAAAGGTCTGTCTAGTGAAGGCTATGGTTTTTCCAGTGGTCATGTATGGATGTGAAGTTGGACTGTGAAGAAAGCTGAGCACTGAAGAATTGATGCTTTTGAACTGTGGTGTTGGAGAAGACTCTTGAGAGTCCCTTGGACTGCAAGGAGATCCAACCAGTCCATTCTAAAGGAGACCAGTCCTGGGTGTTCATTGGAAGGACTGATGCTGAGGCTGAAACTCCAATACTTTGGCCACCTCATGGGAAGAGTTGACTCATTGGAAAAGACTCTGATGCTGGGAAGCATTGGGGGCAGGAGGAGAAGGGGACGACAGAGGATAAGATGGCTGGATGGCATCACCGACTCAATGCACATGAGTTGGGGAACTCCGGAAGTTGGTGATGGACAGGGAAGCCTGTCATGCTCTGATTAATGGGGTCACAAAGAGTCGGACACGACTGAGTTACTGAACTGAACTGAACTTAACTGAGTGTATGGGGCTGTAATCTAACCTAAAAGTCAGGAATGAGAGAAAATAAGAGTGTTCCAGAAGAGGGAAGGGGAGAGTAAAAGTTTAGTGTAAATGGTGGTATATTGGAGAAACTAAAAATAGTTCAGAAAGGCTCCAGTGTGTATAATGGGAAAGAGAGAGGATAAACAATGAAGATAAGTAGGGAAGACAAGTAGGGTCCATGTAGTAGACTTGAGAAGAGATACCACTGAATGGTTTTACATGACAGTGAGAACAGAGGGATGGAACACTAATCACTTCTATTGACTGAAAGTATCTGCGAAAGACCATGCAATTCTTGGCATGTCTTGGCAATAGTTGGTACACCTTTAATTTCTGTACCTAAAGAGTGTTTTAGAATTTTGTATGTTGCTACAGAAGTGGTTAAAGTCATATTTGTCTTTGTGTACTGATAAACCTTTTCATAGTTCCAACCTAGTGAATGACAAATAGTAGCTACTCCATAAAATACTGTAAAATAGAATTCAAATGATGTATCTGTACTATGACTGATGTACCAAGTTACCACAAACTAAGTGGCTCAAAACAACAGAAATTTATTCTCTCCCAGTTCTGGAGGCTGTAAGTCTAAAGTCAGCCCAAAGCCGAGGTGGTGGTAAGGCTGTGCTCTGTGTGTGCTAAGTTCTTTCAGTCAGGTTAGAGTCTTTGCAATCCCGTGGACTGTAGCCTACCAGGCTCCTCTTTCCATGGCATTCTCCAGGCAAGAGTACTGGAGTGGGTGGCCATGCCTTCTTTCAGGGGACCTTCCCAACACAGGGATGGAACCCACGTCTCTTATGTCTCCTGCTTTGGCAGGCAGGTTCTTTACCACTAGTGCCAGAGGGGAGAATTCACTCCTTGTTTCTTCCAACTTCTGGTTCCTGCTGGCATTCCTTGGTTCCTGTTGCCTCTCTCTATTCTCTGTCTCTCTCTCTTCACACAGCCATCTCTTTCAGGTATCTGTCTAATCTTCCCCTCCCTCTCTCTTATAAGAATGCTTGTGATAGCATTTAGGGTTCACCCCGATTATCCAGTATAATCTTCTCTGCATACTTTGCCACATATAATAGCATTTGAAGGTTCCTGCATTAGGATCTTATATCTTTGGTGGAGGGGAGGGTATTTTTCAACCTATACCAGTACTTACTCACAGTTCTCGTATTTAGGATTTCAGTGTTGAGGAAAAGGGTGGATAGTTCTACATTTAACTATGCACCCTTGGTCTGGATATGACTCTAGAACTCTGGCAATTCTGTGCTGTGAGGACCATGTGGGCATGAGAAGGGTGTCTAAGAACAAGTTATCACAAAGATGCTTTGAATAATTTAGGGCTTATTTGTAGTGGTTAAGTGGGTTGTAAGAAAAACAAGGGCAAAGCCAATGTCATTTTGTAGTTTCCATAGGGATTAAGTCCAAAGGAATCTTCTCTGTGATCTCCGGTAGATCCTCCCACAGTCCTACTGAGTTTGGGCTAAAAGTTCCAAAGAAGGGTCTTTGTTTCACTTGAACCATGCACCCAATGCTGTGGGTTTTATTATTATTTACAACAAACAAAAAAAAGCTAAGATAAATTGTCTTTATGCCAGATGGTTTCTTAGGTTTCAGTTCACAATTATGAGATCTCTTGCAAGAAGTTCCACTCTACAAATAAATAAAATAAGTTATAGGTCACTCCAGTACTCTTGCCTGGAAAATTCCATGGACTGAGAGGCTCCTCAGAGCCTGGTAGGCTACAGTCCATGGGGTCGCAAAGAGTCAGAAATGACTGAGCGAGTTCACTTTCACTTTTATTCTTTGGCATAGCATTATATCATCCAAATTTACATCAGTAACCTTGAGGGGCAGTCCTAGCCCCAAACATGAATATTTAGAAGTATGTTGGGTATTTTTCATGTGCCGTGATACTCCATTCTCACAACTCAGTGAAATTATATCATCTCCACTTAAAAACTAATAAATCATGGGTGAAGAAGTACAATATATTTATGAAGTCATATAGCCAACTTGGAGGGGATCTGTGATTAGAATTCAAGTCAGCCTTACCCCTATGCTTATGATTATTTCATCACAGCAGTTATCACGCAGAAGCAGGACTGGAGGTTAGATGTCCTTGGATTCAGCTTGGTGCTTTGCCATTATGCCATACAGCACAAGCTCAGTCCTCAGAAGAGGACATTTCAAGATAAACAGGAGAACGTGTCATTTTACCACTACATTTGAGGAGTCCATTGCCTTAAGATGGAGGGTAGTTCAAAAAAATCAATTCAAGTAAAGATTATTTAAACTAGTGAATCATAGGGCCATAAACATCAAGAAAATGATCTTCATGGAATATTGCTCACGTTTTGAAGATGCTGTTATGAAGAACAGCCATGACCTTACTCCAAATACCCATGGGGACATTGGTCAACTATCTTTCTGATTTCTCTTGGTTCAGATGAGAAATTTGAACAGTTTTTGTTTCTTCTAAGTTTAATGCTATGACTCACTAATATTAGCACAGCTCTGAGAACATATTTTTCTGATATGTGTGGCTTTTACATGAGTCAGAAGCACAACTACAAATAGCAAACATTTCTTATTAAGTCATAGTAGACTAAGCGTTCTGGGTATGCCAAGGACATGGCTACTGCCTTCTCTTCACTAGTCTTTGGCATCCAAAGGATGTCACACGGTTTCTTCCTACAGCGAAGGACAGATTCATGCTGTTACTTTTTTTTTGGGAAATCTTGGTTGAAAGCACCAACAGTGATACAACTCGGTTCATTTTGTCATTTTTTACTCCCTTGAATTACTACATAAATATTAATAGCTAAACACATTGCAAACAGGTGGAGCTCATTCTGTCCCTGGAGCGCTGCCACCGTTATGTGATATCTCAGATGGGTGACGAGATTTTCCATGTGGGGAGGGCGGTCTGTCATTCCATGCCAGCCCCATTGGACACACCCTTGGCTTGGAGTTCTTTATTTCCTGTGATATCTCTATGACAGCCTTCTTGGTCTTTTAACAGTTCATTCAGTAGAGTGGGAAGGAGTAACACACTCCATTTAAAATCCACATTCACTCCACTGTATATCTGGTTACTTATTTTCAGAGAGTGGCTGCTACTGATAAGAACATGGAAGAGAGCCCCCAATATTTAAAGGTACACATAAGCTATGCACGAAATATTTTTGCCACACATCCAAATTTGTGTAAACTTGATGAACTTTTTGAACAAAAGGAGCCACAGACTTATTATGGTAGATAATATTATGATAAAGTCTCCCTTTTCTCCCCTGATTTGCAGATACAAAATTTAAACTATATATTTCTGCAAAGTAAAAATGTATTATTCCAGTCATCAGTATGTAAGTGTCATGATCGTTTTCAAAGGCCTTAGGCATATAGACATGTTTGTCTACCTTTTTATGTTGAATTGTTTTCTTTATGTATGTTTACCTCCAATGTACAGACATATTTCAAAATAAAATTCAGAAATCTGGATGGACACAATGCTAGTCATAGTGACTAAAATATTCTTCCTCTGTCAGTAAAATAATCCACCTAAATAGACTTGTTTTCATAGGAAGCAAGTACATTTAGAATTGTCCTGGATATGTTAAATATATGTGATTGTGTATGTTTCATTAGATTAGAAAATGTATGAGGTTCAGTGTACTTGAATTCCTCAACTGCTTTACAAAAGATCCACTCATAAATTTTGTTATAAAAATTTAAAACACTGATTTATAAGCCCAAATGGCCCAGCTTCAAAACTGTTCATTATAGAACTTTCTGATTTACCCCTGCAGTTAGACAAAATTAAATTCTATAATTTTATGAAAGAGGTTTAATTTGGTCCAAATTATGAAACAAAATTGTATTCTGCTGTTATGTTATTGGTTACTTACCATATATTAACTTAAAGCAAGATATTGAGGTAAAATCGTATTTTTAATTTTCTTCATTGATATAGAAGCAGTAAACATCTTTGACATGAATCATTTTAGTGCCCATTTAAAAATCTGCAGTAAAGACCAGTCTTCTGTTAGAGTCAAAAGAGTTTAGTCAGTCTTGATGATCTTTTTCCATCCCTACTTTGGCTTAGATTCAGGCCCTTCCCTCATTATTTCCTATTCAATGTGCATTGTCTTCAGCACAGACACCCTCTTCAAGGTGGTTTACAGGTGTAATTCACTTAATTTGGGGATACAGACCATAACTTCCACCAGTTTTACAGAAACCTGTGACAGTCTATTATGTGCATGATCAGTTGCTTCAGGAGTGTCCAACTCTTTGCAACCCTTTTGGCTGTAGCCTGCCAAGCTCTTCTATTTATGGGATTCCCCAGGCAAAAATATGGAGTGGTTGCCATTTCCTTCTCCTGGGGATCTTCCTGACCCAGGGATTAAACCCATGTCTCTTAAATCTCCTACTGGCAGGCAGATTCTTTACCCACTGAGCCACCTGGGGAGCCCCTGCATCTACTACAGGGACCAATATACTTAAAGAACTCAAGCTATAAAGTGTGCAGGAGATTAAAAATAAGTAATGGGAGGAGGTGGACATAATTTCTATTTTCATCAGCCTTCATGGATACAGACAGTTTTGATACAGAGAAGATTAGAAGCACCAATGCAACTTAGAGCTCACAATATTAAGCCCAGCATTTTGCTCAGATGATTAAACAAGGGACTATATCAGGTAACCCCAATTGCCCCTGCCCCATTTATTGATATATCTTAAAAACTGAGTTCTATATTAAATTCAAAGACTTGTACTGCAGTGATTATATATGAGCTTAACATCTGAGGAATAATGGAGGTCAGAGAGGCATCCTTTTATGAAATTATTTCTTGATTGAAAAAAAAAAAAAAGACCAACGGAGAAGAATAGGGAAGTTTCCTACTATAACAACTTGAAATTCCACCTCAAATCTTTCCTACTTATCTATTCAAATATAATATACAATGAGTGAAAGTGAAAGTTGTCCTGTCTAACTCTTTGCGACCCCATGGACTATACAGTCTATGGAATTGTCTAGGCCAGAAAACTGAAGTGGATAGCCTTTCCTTTCTCCAGGGGATCTTCCCAATCCAGGGATTGAATCCAGGTCTCCCTCATTGCAGGTGGATTCTTTACCAACTGAGCTATCAGGGAAGCCCAATAAACAATATACATGCCTAATAAGAATAAACTGTCTGGCCCACTTGAAGCAACAATTATTTGTTTTTTTACAAAAGCAGTTTTTAGATCAGTTTTTCAGTTCTTACTTACTTGTTTTCCCCTATTGGGCTATGAGTTTATAGGATATTGGAATGGTATCCTTTTTGTCCTTGATGCTTCAGTTTAGTACAAATCATAAAAATGAGATGGCAGTTGAAAAATATTTGCTGGATGCTGAATGAATAAATGCCTACACTTATCATGGTATGATAGGCTTCCCTTGTAGCTCAGTTGATAAAGAATCTGCCTGCAATGCAGGAGGCCTTGGTTCTATTCCTGGGTTGGAACGATCTCCTGGAGAAGGAGATGGCAACCCACTCCAGTATTCTTGCTTGGAGAATCCCATGGACAGAGGAGCCTGGTAGGCTTTATAATCACAAGAGTGACTTTATAGGGTCACACGAGTCAGACACGACTTATCTACCAAACCACCACATCATAGTATGATGTTTGTGTATGTGTATGTATATAAGTGTAGAAAGTGATATTTTACACAAATAAAATAAAATATTTTTTCATTAGTTTTTGAATTTCATTTTTCAAGTGCTACATTTTTAATTAATAATATTGATAAAATGTTGAAGATTATTTCTACCATTAAACATTAAGGGGCCATGAATCAAATATAGTTGCTGACATTCTGTTAGGTACCAAGACTATATGATTCTGGTAATGTTTTATGTAGTAACAATAGAGATTAAAGGAAAAAAGAGAGAGGGCATAAAAAGGGAAAGTTTAGAAAGACATATTATAATTTATCAAGATATGGTTACTGGTGGTTCTTTTCTCCCTGCCCTTCCTATCACCACCACCACCAAAAGGG